>NC_090265.1:643865170-644168200 GCF_040414725.1 Anabrus simplex | reverse complement strand
GAAATAACTTAGCTGTCACACTCCCAGTACCACTTTCTGTCTCAGTGAGATGAGCAACGGTGAACTGTCTCTATTTTGTGTAATAATAATAATAATAATAATAATAATAATAATAATAATAATAATAATAATAATAATAATAATAATAATAATAATGGTGTGTGGCCTCCGACGAGGCCTGGCGTAGATCTTTCGATTTCACGCCGTATGGGTGACCTGCGCGTCTATGAGGATGGCGCCCTATCTATGATGAATTCTAATGATGAAAACGGCACACACATCCAGCCCCCGAGCCATCGGAATTAATTAATTCTTCTTCTTCATCATCTTTTTACCCTTCAGGGTCGGTTCTTCCCTCCGACTCATCGAGGGATCCCACTTCTACCTCCTCAAGGTCAGTGTCCTGGAGCTTCAGACTCTGGGGCTGGGATACAACTGGGGAGGATGACCAGTACCTCGCCCAGGCGGCCTCACCTGCTATGCTGAACAGGGGCCTTGTGGGGGGGATGGGAAGATTGGAATGGATAGACAAGGAAGAGGGAAGGAATCGGCCGTGGCCTTATGTTAGGTACCATCCCGGCATTCGCCTGGAGGAGAAGTAGGAAACCACGGAAAACCACTTCGAGGATAGCTGAGGTGGGAATCGAACCCCCTCTACTCAGTTGACCTCCCGAGGCTGAGTGGACCCCGTTCCAGCCCTCGTACCACTTTTCAAATTTCGTGGCAGAGCCGGGAATCGAACCCGGGCCTCCGGGGGTGACAGCTAATCACACTAACCACTACACCACAGAGGCGGACAAGTAGGCTCTTTAATGAACAAATATAATAATCACTTCGATTTTCTTTATAGACTTATATGTTTTACGAAGACGGTGGAGATATTTACACTATGGGAAGAACGTTCTGTATGAGGTGGCGTCTATGACCGAAATGACCTTCATTGATAAAGTATGTAATGCACCAGTTCTCTGAATTAATTTTTGAACTATTTTGGCTTTATAATTCAAAATTCATTTGGGTCAATGAAAAGAGACAGCCACTGCAATTTACTAGTCAGATATTTATCGATGTACAATTCATGGAACATTTTGGGGTACGTACAATGCATGGACAAGTTATGCAGTTCCGCAATACGAGCGTGCTGTGGTGGTTGCCGAATTCAGATCCGCATACAATCGTAACTGTCCGGGTCCTAGGCTTAATTAGTCAGTTTACGTAATGGTCTTCGATTCCCGGCTGGGGTGTCTGGTTAATTCCTCTAGCTGGGTGTCCGTGTTCGTATTGATATACATTTATATACAAAACATCACACTACCAACTACCACGGAAACATGCAATATTGAATGTATCCCTTCATATAGGGTTGCATCAGGAAAGGCATCCGGCCATAAAACTGGGCTTAATCCGCATAATCAGGGCCAGGTCCACATGTGCGACCACCAATCTGCGTAAAAAGTAGCGGAAAAAGAAAAAGAAACCTGTATTTCCTTGATGTACGGTCTACGACTGGGAAGGAAATATCCTTGGGTGTGTTTGGTATCATCCCAAAATTCACTTAGCTTTGAAGTTTCATTTCGCGGATAGATGGCGGAGAGATTCGAGCTCATTCTCTACTTAAAACCAGACCTCCATAGCTAACTCAATGAGCTAATCAGTCAAGGACCATCAAAGCTTTCTGCTACGGATCGAAAGGATTGGTACCTTTATATTATTAAAAATAAGACTTTTGTTTACAGTTAACTTAACGACGCACCGATACAGATAGGTCTAACGGCGACGATGGGATAGGAAAGAGATAGGAGTGGAAAGAAATTGGATATGGCCTTGATTAAGGTACAGCCACAGCATTTGTCTAGATTGGACATGGAAAACGACGGAAAACCATTGTGGTGGCTATGAATAATATTCTATGAACACTTTTATAAGTACAATACAGGCTTCACTTGTCCTAGCCATTTTACTCTGTTACTTTGTATAAAACTTTTAAAACCTTGTGCTGTTTGAGTTTAGTATGCACGTTATTGTGGTCGTGTGTGTGGTTTTCATTAATAAATAACCACACCATCTTCAGAGCTGCCGACAGCGGGGTTCGAACCCACTATCTTGCGAATGCAAGCCGACAGCTACGTGACCCAAATCGCGAAAAAAATACTCGTATGAACCTGAAATTAATATTTTGTTAGGTTTAATTCATCAATCGGCCCTATGCTCCTCATCAGGAGTTTAAGAATTAAGTCAAGTAAGTCAATTCATCAAGCTATTATCATCCAATAAACTTCTAGTGAAATAACTGAGAGTGAAGTTTCAAAACCCGGTATAGAAAGCCAAGAATAACGGCTGAAAGGATTCGTCGTGCTGACCACACGACACCTCGTAATCTGCAGGCCTTCAGGATGAGCAGCGGTCGCTTGGTAGGCCAAGGCTCTTCAAGGATTGTAGTGCCATGGGGTTTGTTTGGTTTTTGAAGTTTAAAAACTTACTTTACAGTAAATCTCCCGTTTATAGGATTAGGCCGAGTTATGTGGCCCAGATAGAAGACCACTGACCTGATCGCAAGATGGTGGATTCGATACCAGCTCAGGCCGATAGTATTTGAAGGTGCTCAGATACACCAGCCTCGTATTAGCAGATTTACCGGCTCACAAAGGAACTCTGAAGAACAAAGTCCCAGCACCTCAGCGTCTCTCAAAAGCGTCAGAATATTTACTGGAGCGTTAAAGTATTATTATTATTTCCTTTTTTTTTGCTATTTGCTTTACATCGCACCGACACAGATAGATCTTACGGCGACGATGGGATAGGGAAAGCCTAGGAGTGGGAAGGAAGCGGCCGTGGCCTTAATTAAGGTACAGCCCCAGCATTTGCCTGGTGTGAAAATGGGAAACCACGTAAAAACATCTTCAGGGCTGCCGACAGTAACCGCACGGCCAACTCGCCCGGTATTATTATTATTATTATTATTATTATTATTATTATTATTATTATTATTATTATTATTATTATTATTATTTTAACATTACGATATTTTTTTCCTTTCCCGCTATGACCTGCCATGCAGTGTCTTTCAATATCTTTTCTTCTTTTCTGAGAGGAATAGAGTAGAATGAAATGGACTGTAACACTGTAAACCAAGTGGGCGCTGTGCAGTTGAGATGTTTTGTGAACTGAATGATAACGATATAAAGAGAGTTGTAAGTGGTTCATATCTTAGGAAAGCATATCACTAATCACGTCTTTAACTTCCCCTCCGCAACGTCTCAGGGCAGCATGTGAGACGTGTGAGGCAATAGCGTGGTTACAGCTGAATCTGGCATTTTTCCACATTCTTGAGACTGACTCATTCTGTTTCCTTGGCTGTTGTTTCTTAGTCGAATTCTGTTCATTTCCGACTTTGGCGATGTTCAATTTTGTGAGACCATGGAAAGCTTTCATTCCTTGGGTCTCTTCATTTACTTAACTGATACACGCCATTCAGAGAGGATGGATTTCTCCTTTTTTCTTTCTTAGTTAAATATTTCACAATGCTAGCCAGGCTGAGTGGCTTAGACGGTAGAGCGCTGGCTTTCTGAGTACACTCACTCACTTTCAAAGGTCAAAAATAAGGAAGAATTTTTTGCGGCATATCCCGACATGTTACGACACATCATTGATGACGTAACTTTGAAGAATATTCAACACATTACACTACGCGATTACGTAATTTCTCTTATTAATAAATGTATAAATACTGAATCATTGCATGCATTTTATAAATATTGAAATACTGCATGTATGTGCTTTAGAACACATGACTCTTCATTGTAACTGTCTTAGGCCTGTTCATAAATTTCTGAACTACATTTATGCTCAAAGCAGTGGCCTTGTTTAACGGGCTTTAAGGTTTAATTTTTTTCCAGAGTTCTTTTTCGGGAAGTTTTGATCTGAATTGAGTTTTTGTACCTGTAAATAGGCTAAATAAATAGTTTCACAATCGGCATTGCCATGTGGAAATGATAAAATAAAAAAAACCCACTATGTTAGAGATTCTGTGATATTTAAGAATACCACCAGCTAATTGTATTTGTCTTGCGTGTGCCTACTGAAAATCCATTCTCTCCAGCTACTTTAGGAACGAGGATTTAAAAAAATACAGGAATACTAAATCTGTTCTCAAAATCGAGAGGTAAGTACTGCGATCAGGAGAGAGGGAGGAAGACCAAACATAAGGACTCTTGCGCTTAAATAGGGAAAGCTGGCATGTTTATGTATAGGTACAGTCAGGCCAAAAAAGAGTGTCCATTATGCGACATTCAGTGCCAATGGAAAACGTCGTTTAGGTCCTCACTGCAAACGAAATATTGTTTAGTGTAATTTTATGTGTCCAATCGATTGACCAGCCTCAGATTAGTCTAATACAGAGGTGCTCAGCTGGGCGCCCGTTGAGGCTTGCCCAGTGCGGCCGGGCTGACGTGACGTAAATGCGGGCGGCTTACGTAGCAAAGCACACGTCAGAGTGAAACGAAAGAGCAAACACCCTTGACAGGGAAGTGAAGCAGTGACGATCGATCGATTATGGATTGGGTTACAGTATTTTTTAAAAAGCACTATAATCGCAAGAAAACCAACCTTTTGAAATATTCTGTTTCGATTTATACTGTGCTCGATATAAATAGTCAGTTTTATTTTCTTATATTCACACATTCAAAGAAAACTGACACGTTACAATCTGTGTGTTACAATTTGTGAAGATACGGGGTTTAAGCGTACAAGCTACGATTTACAATTCCTTGGTTGGGAATGACAGTATTTCAATTAAGAAAAGTAAAATTTATGTTATTCATTCAGCAAAACGTAACATATTTACATAATTAAAGAAGTTTTATGCTTGATTTTACACAGTGTTGTAGTGTTATGCGACTATTCCTGTTCAGTGAATGTCTGAAAATAGTATTTAAAATTTACCAGGCGTCCAATGATAATAGAATCCCTCCGTGGCTCAGGTGGCAGCGCGTCGGCCTCTCACCGCTGGGTTCCCTGGTTCAAATCCTGATCACTCCATGTGAGATTTGTGTTGGACAAAGCGGAGGCGGGACACGTTTTTCTCCCGGTACTCCGGTTTTCCCTGCCATCTTTCATTCCAGCAACACTCTCCAATATAATTTCATTTCATCTGTCAGTCATTAATCATTGCCCAAGTGGAGTGGGACAGGGGCACAATTCCTATCCTCGCCGCTAGATGGGGCTTCATCCATTCCATCCTGGACCCGTCACTGAATGGAAAACAGGTTGTACGTTTTCATTTTCCAATGATAATAGCTAACTTCTAAATGGCGAGGGAGTTTTTCGCGAGCAAGGACACAGATATTTACTATCCAAGATTAAAGTACAACAACAATCTAAATGCATCCTAGAAAAAGGTACACAGTACGTCTTTATACAGGGTCTTTATTTATGCTTGGCAAGGGCACTCTCGCTCGACCTTGGCCGCCAGTGACGGTTCACTTGCCGGCCATCGCGCGTGCGTATGTACGGCAGAATACGGTGCTCAAAATCATTATCATGCATCTTACTCACCATTTTTACAGTTTATGCTGAAAATGTTCCCCATGCGTTGGCAAACATTATCGGCATCTCCTAATGAAGTTTTCGTTTACTCTACCAAGTTCTTCAGCACAGATGGATGCAATTGCAGCTCTTATATTGTCTTTAAGTTTAGTGTGTGAGGGTTGTTCCCATAAACTACATTTTTTTAACATTCCCCACAAATAAAAATCACATGCGGTTAAATCTGGGCTACGAGGGGGCCACATATTTTTACTTATGATCCTCGTACTAAACACGCTTCAGTAAGGAGATATTTTCGTCTATTTTTATTGTTTACTGAACCTGTACGTTCGAATCTCTTGGCCAGTTGTTTTATTGTTCGATTGATAGGAATGGGTCTCTCTGGAAATTTCGCTCGAAACTTTTGTCTTGTCCTAGCGTACGATTTTCTGCACTTATTGTAAATATTTTGCAGATATACACGTTGACGTAACGAATATTTCACATACATGACAGCACTATAAACAATCACAATAAAACACTATACAATACATCATCATACAGTACGCAGTAGCTTCATTGAACACCCCACTATCTCAGAGCTCAACTCTCAGCAACTGCAGGAAGTGCCGGAAACCGCGTGCGCCAGCGGCCGGTAGCGGCCTGTCATCGGCGACCAAGGTCGAACGAGAAAGTCCTTGCCAAGCATAAATAAAGACCGTGTATAAATAACCTAATTGATATTATTCCCGGTAAGCATAATTGAATTGTTGTTGAGTTTATCAGATAATAAACCCAAACAACCACAAGCTATACCTTAACTCCGCATTATATTAGAAATGTTTCCAAATGACCTCTTCAAATGTAATAGTGAAAACTGTAATTCATTGCGTATAATAGAAAATATTTGAGGTTGTAACTTTATTGTATCCGGTCAAAATACATGGGCCGATGACCTTAGATGTTAGGTCCCTTTAAACAACAAGCATTACCATCAGCGGTCAAAATACACAACTACAATGAACAGAAATAGCTTATTTCTTAAAACGTAAATTGAAAATGATGTAGATTTCTGTCCATTGGAAATAAAACAAAATAAAATCAGCACTTCAAAAATGAGCATGTTCCTTTTCTGAGTGGCGTTTTACATTATACCTCTCTGATGTAAGAGACTGCACACATAGCAAGCATTTTGCACTCACACACCGCGCGCGCGTTCTTCCCACTGACTCTCTGCCGTCAGATTTGACGAGCACCTCTTTCATTTAATTTCTGCCGCAGTGATCGAGAGTGATTGGGAGAACTTCGCCCAACCTTCACGGCCTGTGACGTAATCACAAACGTCACTGTGACTGAATATCATACGCTCGTTCCCTGCCTGCGCGGCCGCTTAGGCTAGGACCACACTGGCGTGATCTCGCGTCAAAAATGCACAACACTAATTTGAACGGGACTGGCCACACACAGCGTGATTTCCCACCGCGGGGCACAAGACAAGGCGAGTCTTCTCGAGAATGGGCCGAGGTCCATTTTGTTTGCGTGTTCTCCCCCGTTCTGTGCCTGACCACACTTGCGGAATGAAGACGCTGAGGTACTGTGCTCTTGTGCTGAGGTTAGATCCCCCCATCTTAGATAGTGTCATGTCGAGCAGGGCAGCTTGCTTTAAAACTAGAATCTTCTCTCTAAAGTGGTGTCGGGAAGGGTCATGTCGAGCAGGGCAGCTTGCTTTAAAACTAGAATCTTCTCTCTAAACTGGTGTCGGGAAGGGTCATGTCGAGCAGGGCAGCTTGCTTTAAAACTAGAATCTTCTCTCCAAACTGGTGTCGGGAAGGGTCATGTCGAGCAGGGCAGCTTGCATTAAAATTATAATCCACTCGGGTTAATTCAAAATTCCGTGGCAAAACAAGTGCACGTGGTTAGGTTCTGTAACAGCTGACAAAAGCATGAGGATTTTAAATTCCGCGCGCCCCACGTGGTTAAAATGATAGCAGTGAGGTTAGACAGCGAATTGATAATTTTGGAGGTACAAAAGTACCCGTGCCTTTACGATACAAAGGACCAATAATTCAAAAACAGAGACATGAAGAGAGATGCACGGTTGCTAGTAACGGTCGCTGTATTGGGGGAGACGTTGTGCTTCTTTTGCTGATAGTATTTTGCAACAAACAGAAAACCATTTCAAATGAGTTAACGGACATTCTGTAATATTCAAACATTTCTCTTGGTTGTCTTTTAGTTTATTGTGTAGGAGCACAAATTGTCCACTTGATGACCTGTCACTTATTATAGAATGGATCCAATATTTTCTTTGACAACGAAGACGACGACGACGACGAACAACCAACGCAGCACATGACGCAACAACGGTGTTATTATTTAATGGAATTTATTCGATATGCAGAGCCATGGCGATGCTTTACTACTTTACAAATAGTAATAAACTCGTGCCATGGAAACACGCACGTGTAGTGACGCGCCCTATCGTCCAGCTGCGTGAAAAATACGCAGAAATTCACTGTGACAAGACGCAAGTGTGGCCACCCACGTCACAGGTCATCCAAAAAGCAAGCAGTTACGCAGTTTGAAATCACGCAAGCGTGGCCTCTCTGGGTGCATGCACCGGTGCCTTTCGCGGCGCAAGGTGCATAAGACGACTTCGCTAGGTCGAATAGTGTGCCGATCCCCCACTCCTCGATTTTTAGGAATGTCTCTGTCTCTCTCTTTCCCTTCGCCAGTCTCTCTCGCTCCACCTGTTTCCCCCTTCCTCACTACCTCTGCAACACTCCATCACCCAAGCCGAGCTTAGCCGAGTCACCCCGAGACAAAACGATGGTCCTAAATGAGCCGAGTCGGACCGAAGCACTGTGCACAGAACCTTTGCGCCTCATTTTGCACGCGTGACATCTGGGGCGTATGAGAGGCCCTGCCCTAGCCTTACAGTGTTGTGCGCCCGCGGGAATAAATGCCCAGCATGAGCACCTCTGGTCTAATACGATATTCCGTTCAAGAATATTTATTGACGGTAACAGCACAATTTCTCTGGTCGCGTTACCTTGTAGTGTGCCGTGCTGCTACGGGCAATACTAACTACTGTATTCCTTTTGTTGTGCTGTCACCGTCAATAATTTATTTTGAACCGAATATCGTAACAGACCAATCTGAGGCTGTCTTGCGTAGGAATCAAGAGTAGTACCATGACGAATAGAATACCTAGTGAGATCACTTACTGAGTTCAAGCGCGCTCCCGCAGAGCGGCGCTAGTGGAGCCAATAGCGAACGCTGCAGCTGCACGGTCAGCTGTTTTAGTGGATGTTACACTGATACGCAAATAACTAAATACAACACTCAATTGTATAGACGTATGAATAATACTGCCAGAGTTGTAAATAATATTCTCACCGGGCGAGTTGCCCGTGCGGTTAGGGGCGCGCAGCTGTGAGCTTGCATCCAGGAGATAGTGGGTTCGAATCCCACTGTCGGCAACCCTGAAGATGGTTATCCGCTGTTTCCCATTTTCACTCCAGGCAAATACTGGGGCTGTGGGGCTGTACCCCACTTAAGACCACGGCCGCTTCCTCCCAACTCCTAGCCCTTTCCTATCCCATCGTCGCCATAAGACCTATCTGTGTCGGTGCGACGTAAAGCCACTAGCAAAAAACTCTCAGTCCCCACGAAGATATATCTTCGGACTTTAATAAGAAAACACACGAGATAAAATAGAACATTACGAAAAGCGTAAACAATATTGTGCTTTACATAACCGTACTTAAAAAAGGAATTTTTAAACAGAGCACATACAACATTGAAAATACCGTGTTCTTAATCTGCCCCTGTAGGAAATTATAGGAAATTAATCTTATTTTTGACTGAAGAAAGAGACATTTAGTTCACATTAAATTCCAAGTTGCTTTCATTAGTCGCCTTTTGAGAGACGCTATTGGCTTTAGGGCATCGATAAGAGAACTAGACTGGCCGTGAATTTGATTACAACTAGGCTGACCTTGAACCTTACCGCTCACTACTGCCATCACTGCTTCATTCACATCGTCATTATTGTTCTTTACCCTTTTGGTACTGTCTTCATTCTTTTTTCCTTCTGAGTGCCTTTCGCGATTTCACCTCAGTGGATAGTATTTCGGTAAATTTGGAAAAAAATATGAGGCACCGCTCCCGGTTTTAATTTCCACCTCACACTAGGAAGTTCAACGATTTTACCGTTCACAACGAAACAGTCTGCCTTTATAAGTTAATTAAATCTGCCGAAAAATGCAGGTCATATATATTCTTCTATTGGCAGACAATTGCTTAACATTCCGCGGAATCACTCTCGTCCACTTTGCAAACAGATTATTTTCTTTTCGCGGTGTTAAAAAGCGTCTACCGCCACGCTTTCTTCCGTAACCCGATTTACAACCAGGAACGAAACAGTACGACATTTTCTCGAAATAATAGAAAACTAGTTGATTGCACGCGCAAAACACTGTACAGATATTAATACAGACTTTCGGAAATTATATATATTTTTTTGCTATTTGCTTTACGTCGCACCGACACAGATATGTCTTATGGCGACGATGAGATAGGAAAGGCCTAGGAAGTGGAAGGAAGCGACCGTGGCCTTAATTAATTTACAGCCCCGGCATTTGCCTGGTGTGAAAATGGGAAACCACGGAAAACCATCTTCAGGGCTGCCGACAGTGGGGCTCGAACTCACTATCTCCCGATTACTGGATACTGGCCGCACTTAAGCTACTGCAGCTATCGAGCTCGGTTCGAAAAATATCAAAACAAACAAATTCCCTTCGTCGACAATTTGGCGCACGTATTGTTGCAGCTGGTTCGTTGCGACTGCAGCGCCACACTCCAGCGGTGCCACCGACGACAATGTTAAGAAAGCGGAGAGATCACACTAGGTATTCTATTCGTCATGGCAGTACTGTCATCAATGACGCAACAGCCTGGAGTTTGAAACGCAAATTTTCTTTTTTAGCTAGTGGTTTAATGTCGCAGTAACACACTGAAGGTTTTCGGCGGCGTAAGAATGGGAAAGAGCTAGGATTGGGAATATAGCGGCAGTGGCCTTAATTAAGACACATCTCCACCATTTGCCTGGTGTGAAAATGGTAAACAACGGAAGGCATGCCGACGGTAGAACTCGAACTCACTATCTCTCGAATGCAAGCTGACTACTGCGCAATCCGAACCGCGGTTTACGATGTTTCTTTCAAAATAAACGTAAATCGTAATGAGTAATTTTATTACCATGAGAATGTGTGCCAAATGAAACTCGTCTTGTACGGGAAGGTGTTTTCCTTGTACTGAGATTATTTCAACTTTGGCCTTGGTAATATCTATGACTACGAGAACTTAGAAGTAACTGGTGTACTGTACGTTCACCACAGACCACAATTTACTCGCCAGTAGCAGTCTCCACGTGGATACAACGGGGTCATATTCTAATGCCATCCCCTCATGTTTAAAACATTTGGAAACACCCGAATACAAACACATATTGTACTGGTTCCTCCTGATCAAGATACAAGAACTTCCTGAGCACTGATAATGAATTGTGATAGGTTTTCATTTGTTGAATCACTAACAGGGTCAAAGATGTCTCTCCTGTTCTCAAGTTCGTCTCGGGACACTCTGAAGAAGGGCTGATACATATAACGGAACAGTAACGGACTATAATCACCTGTCCCAGTGTACTCGTGTTGTCTCAAAACTCACGATTATCAAAATTCACGAATTCCATGAAGAGGAATAATAAGAGAAGGAAAGCATTCTTTCTGATTGTATTAGACATGTTGGCGAAATTAATAACTGGTTCGATAGAAGGCAGTTCGGGTTTAGGAAAGGTAACTCCACTGGAGATCAACTCGTAGGATTCCAGCAAGATATAGCAGATATCTTGGATTCAGGAGGTCAAATGGACTGTATCGCTATTGACCTATCTAAGGCATTTGATAGGGTGAATCACGGGAGACTACTGGCAAAAATGAGCGCAACAGGACTTGACAAAAGAATGACTGAATGGGTTGCTACAGATCTCAGGGAATTAGAGTAGGCGAAGCTTTATCTGACCCTGTAATAATTAAGAGAGGAATTCCTCAAGGCAGTATTATTGGACCTTTATGTTTTCTTATATATATAAATGATATGAGTAAAGAAATGGAATCAGAGATAAGGCTGTTTGCAGATGCTGTTATTCTGTATAGAGTAATAAATAAGTTTCAAGATTGTGAGCAACTGCAAAATGACCTCGATAATGATGTGAGATGGACAGCAGGCAATGGTATAATGATAAACGGGGATAAAAGTCAGGTTGTGAGTTTCACAAATAGTAAAAGTCCTCTCAGTTTTAATTAATGTGTTGATAGGGGTATAAGTTCATTTTGGAGATCATTGTAAGTATCTAGGTGTTAATATAAGGAAAGATCTTCATTGGGGTAATCACATAAATGGGATTACAAATAAAGGGTACAGATATCTGCACATGGTTACGAGGGTATTTAGGGGTTGTAGGAAGGATGTAGAGGAGAGGGCATATAAGTCTCTGGTAAGACGCCAACTAGAGTATGGTTCCAGTGTATGGGACCCTCACCAGGATTACTTGATTCCAGAACTTGAAAAGATCCAAAGAAATGCAGCTCGATTTGTTCTGGGTAATTTCCGACAAAAGAGTAGCGTTATAAAAATGTTGCAAAGTTTGGGCTGGGAATACTTGGGAGATAGCAGACGAGTAAGTGATAAGTTGTAGCTGTCAGTGGAGTGATGGCGTGGAATGACATTAATAGACGAATACGTTTGAGTGGTGTCTTTAAAAGAAGGAAAGATCACAATATGAAGATGAAGTTGGAATTCAAGAGGACAAACTGGGGCAAATATTCGTTTGTAGTATGGGGAGTTAGGAATTGGAATAACTTACTAAGGAAGATGTTCAATAAATTTCCAATTTCTTTGCGATCATTTAAGGAAAGGCTAGGAAAACAACAGATAGGGAATCTGCCACCTGGACGATTGCCCTAAATGCAGATCAGTAGTGATTGGTTCCTTTACCTGGTCCAGTCTCGAAACTCACGAGCCGGGCCAGTTCTTCTTTGAATGGATCAATGCCCACCCTGAAAACGTAATCGGAATTGTGCGATATGATCCAGTGTTAGCGCCAGCCGGAACTGCGTTCCCTCTTGTAACTGGCACCACTCTCATCAAGAGGTGGGTCTGTCGTGTAACCTCGCACAAGTATACGCGACAGGAGGTTGAGAAACCTACGGACATCAGGTATACACTGGTAGGCTGTTTCACTTAAAACGCTATTGTCACTTACTGGCACACGCGGATGACGGTCTTTTATGACAAAACCATACAGTTTCGCCCAACTTGTTTTCTCTCTGCTTATGGAACCGCTGTACATTCAATTTAGTTTACCCTTTTGCGAAGTAATGAATTCCATGTTGTGCACTGCTCGATGACACCAAGCAGTATAACTGAGTAAAGCTCAGCGCTATACTTGGAGAATTTGGTCTGTGGTAGGATGATAATTCCTGCTAACAATACATGGAAAATTCCATTCAAAAACTGGGTGGACAATATGTGTCACCGCGCACCTCATCCGTCCTGCGATCATCGCAGGCACCTGCTACTAGTTTGCAGTCGTGAGTTTTGATATTATTTTCTAATAATTTTAGTCTGTGAGTTTTGAGACATAACCGTTGTAACGATATAAAAGTCCCAGATGTGATGAAAATTATCAGTGAATATGGGTTTCTATTTCGTGCAACAGGACGTTAAAAATTATCACGCATTTATGGACAAGATGGAAAGATGAAAGATTCGGAAAAATGTCAACAAAAAAAAAGTCCATTCTCGAGTTAACATAACATTTTATAAGTGATTGGCTTGTCTGCGAATCTCGTGTTTATTCATTTATTTATTCATTTTGGATTCGATCGAGCTCTACAGCAAGTAGAAGCAGTTAAAAATTGTTTGGCGGTTGCTGAAGTGTTTTATAACATTCAGTTCTGTGGTGTGACAAGCGAAATCAGGCTGTTTTCTTTCTATTGGTGTGTTTTGACTTTTCTAATGGCTCTTAAACGGAAGTGGAAGTTCAGTGATATCCTACGAAATGAATGTCCGTACTTAATGAGGTTTAAGCAGAACGACAATGAAACAATCATGTATCTGAAAAGTAATTCAGTATCTTCCGTGGCTCATTGTGGATGGTCAGGAACTGCAGATCATTTGAACTCTGAAAAACCACTTCAATCTGCTTTCGCATACGAAAAATTTACTAAACTTTTTTCACCCCTTACAACTGACAGCGATTATTACGATTTAGCAGCTAGTGTGGGTACGGTTTCTTTCCACATTGTAAAGCCCAATAGTTTTAGTTCGATGACTAGAAAGTCGGAAATCGTTCGGGAACTGTTCTCCAAAAATAAATGTCTGAAGATTGAAATTATCGGTAGGGTAGAGGATACCAATCAGTTTCATTTACAGCGGTTTTTCACAGTGAACCATTGACCCGTTTCTCTACGGGATCGGGTATGAAGTGAGATGAACCTTCGCAGGGAATTTTACGGCCGGATGGTCTTCCTGACGCCAACCTCCCCAGAGGAGATAATGAGATAAGTGAACGACGTGATATATGACAGTACGAATTGAGAGGGTGAAACCCGGTTCCGGCACATAACCTACTCCTGTCGAACAGCACCAAGGGGTCTGCTCAAGGATTAACCTCACAGGTATTTTCACATCGTAGGTCTTACAAAACCCATGCCCTGGATTTTTACCATTTTTTATAGCAACCCTTGGCTAGAGATATAGTGGAGGTAATTAGCCGCGAGCCTGGATGTGAAATCGACCAATGATGCGTGAAGATACGGTAGAACTGTGAACTGACCTGTGAATAAAGAGTGTAGTAATCTGATTTTCTTTTCAGTTCATAACAAGATGCGTCGAAAAGTATATGTGGCACAGAAGTTAGGCTGTTATTTTTGTTTGGGTTATTAATCCATAGGCTGGTTTGATGAAGCTCTCCATGTCACTCTATCCTGTGCTAACCTTTCATTTCTACTGCATCTACTCTAATCTGTTTGACATACTCATACCTGTGTCTACCCCTACCATTCTTACTGCCTACACTTCCCTCAAAAACCAACTGGACAAGTTCTGGGTGTCTTAAGATGTGTCCTATTATTCCAGTTCTTCTCATGGTCAAATGTCGCCAATCGCTCTCCTCTCGCCAATAATATACAGGCAGACACCCTCTTATCTAACACAGATTCTTTCCGGCTCCTCTCAACCATTCATAACATCCGGACCAGAGCTGCAGCTAACCTAACCCTCAAAATATCAAATCACAGATCCACCCGCTAAAATAATTATTTTGTTGTCAGTACAATTCGAGCATGGAATTCATTACCTAATGACTTAAGAGACATCCTATTTGAACCGGTATTTTAAAATAATGTTGGCAGCGGTACTTGGACGGATCAAGTTGAGTGTAAATACATTAATTCTGTTTTCCTGTTTCGTTATTTCATTCTGTGTGTCACTAAGTTTGACCATCGCCTTCTGCTATGCACTACACGCCTTTCCACTCCGGCTGAGAGCGCGTACATTGAACTAGTGTACAATTTCTCCACTACCCACCTCTCAGCGCTACTAGGATGTCCGTCCGCGTGCTAGCAGGCATTAATTTCTTCCCTATCTTGCATGGTCTTTTCTAAAATTGATGTACTAAAATTTGTAGGTATGTGACACAGGTTGAATGCTAGGAATAAAGGTCGGTTTTGATTGTCAGAGTGAGGAATCTGAGACTTCAATACTTTTCTATTAGATAGTCTTCTTATCATATCCACATTTGTCTTGTAGTTATCTGTAATCTTAACATTACGAAACCAATAGTTTCAACCTGTTTGATGACTGACAGTGTCAGACCGTACATTTCAACATCAGACAGCCTCTTCGAAAAGAAATAGGCAACAGAAAGTTTGTAAGAGATTGATATGCCACATGTAAGGAAGCATAATAAACTATTGGCAAGAACTGGCTCTTTTCCACTGCTGTACATTGAAATGGACATACTTCCAGAACGGTCTACGTTTCGACTAGCCTCGTAATGTGATAATGTATCCTTATGACCAAAAAATGTGTTCAACTCCTTGTCATATTACAATTGCTGCTTTATTGCCATTTCATCAATAATGGGAGAGCACAATTTTTAGGCCTCATTCATTCCGTCAATTTCTACGAATAGTCTTTCTTTGACGAGACGCGTCCGTCCTGTCTGACATGACGTGTCTCCTATGCAACGACTCAATGTGCATCTAAAAGGTAACTTGGATAAATGATTTCGTGCGTAAGCATAACACTTCGGAGAAATAGATTGCCAGACAACGCACTGCTTTATGCATTTTTCTGATCAACGGTGCGACAGCTTGTTGTAATTTCAAATTTGGTCCAGTATGATTGAGGTTTTCTATTCTTCAGAATGGCGCTCATTGGTGACTATTATTGTTTTTAAATTAGCATGATACTGATGGCTGAACTCATCCATCTCCGCTTTCTCTATTTCCAAATCAGCTTACAGCTTCTTTATTTTCTGATTGGAGCGCCACAATTTATTTCAAACGGGGTTGTCTTTGTCGGCTTCAGAACACTTGTTGGTTGTTCGTTTCCCAATAAACTTACTGGCACTATCTGCCAGCTGACCGGCATAAACACTGTTATCGTAAGCACTTGATTCATCATCGAAATTCTTGTCTCTCTTCCTCTTCTATTCAGTGTTTTGTCCTAATTCATATTTCTTTATGCTCGGGATAATCTTTAAATGTGCAAGTAACAACATTTTCTTTCAATTTCCTTATTTTTAGTCCGGGACGGTAATGTGCTTCAGCAAAATGCAGACTACGCACAAAGGATGTTCTTATTTCAAAATTTGGAACGAAACTGTCCCGTGCCACGTTTTTTTCAGTAATTTCTGTCTTTGGTCTGCATCACATGGGAAATCGTGAAAAGAAATGCCTTTACTTTTCATGCTCTCACTTTTGTAATACGGCACACACAATAAACCATTGTGTAAATAATGTTCCGGTACCTACAAGTGAAAAATTAGACTTTAATTAGATGATTGCCAGCTTTCATTTTATAAATAGGTCATACACTGTACTAACCCCCAATGGCACTACAGCCCTGAAGGGCCTTGGCCTACCAAGCGGCCGCTGCTCAGCCCGAAGGCTTGCAGATTACGAGGTGTCATGTGGTCAGCACGACGAATCCTCTCGGCCGTTATTCTTGGCTTTCTAGACTGGGGCCGCCATCTCACTGTCAGATAGTTCCTCAATTCTGAACACGTAGGCTGAGTGGACCTCGAACCAGTCCTCGGATCCAGGTAAAAATCCCTGACTTGGCCAGGAATTGAACCGGGGGCCTCCGGGTAAGAGGCAGGCACGCTACCCTTACACCACGGGCATACATTTTAGTAGCTGAATACAAAATATTCTACAATGTGTGGTTAGTTTGTTGGGTTTTAATTCAATTAAAGTAAAAGTCGTGTGAATTGTAGGCAGTTGTAGGCAGACATGAATAGTCTATCATAACATGTATACTTTACTTATATACATAGACTACTATACGTACCGGTACATTTCACTATCTCCGCAATTATGCTAAATTCTCGTACATACCACTCTGAAGATAACTAGCACTACAGTATTTCACACCGAACCATACGAAATACGTAATATTACAGTAATATTACTTAAAACCACGGTCTCAACGTCAAGCAAAAGATTCCCTGGATCCTATACACATAGAAATGACATCCTACTAGCGCTTCTGCGGAAAATATTGTAACCATCATATGTTCGCTGGAAAGCACAGGGAGCGTGGAGAGTGGAGAGGCGTGTAGTGCATAGGAGAAGGCGATGGTTTGACTAAATTTGTTTTTATTGATGCATTAGGACGATTTTCTTTATTTTGGATTATTTTTTATACGTTTCTTATTTCTTCTCTTTAATGTGTTTTATAACTATGTGCAAAGTTTAGTATTATAGTGTGTGTATAATGTGTTATGTGTAATATATGTTAAACTTATGTACATTATAAGAGAGGGTTTGGCAGAAGCAGGCTTTATAGCCTGAGTCACGCCATGTAAATAAAGAAATAATAATAATAATAATAATAATAATAATAATAATAATAATAATAATAATAATAATAATAATAATAATAACTTGCTCATTGACAGATTGGTAAACATCGTGGCCTTCGGTTCAAAGAGTCCGGAATTCGATTCTCAGCCGAACCGGTGAGTTTATCCGCGTCTGATTAACTCCTCTGGCCCGAGGACTGGGTGTTTTGTGTTCCTCTTAATACGCATTCTTCATACACACACAACACACCACACTACCAACCACCACAGAAACACATAATAGTTCAATGCCTCCCTTGACATGGGATTGGCGTCAGGAGGGGCATCCGTCCATAACACTGGGCCAAGTTCCCATGCTCTACCTAAATCGCACCTGGACCACCACCACCACGGTGTGAGAAAAGCTAACACATCGAAGGTTTAGGTGATGGAAGGATGGGAAATGGCTAGGCTTGGGAAGGTATCAGCCGTGGCCTTAATTAAGGCACATTTGCCTGGTGTGAAAATTGTAAACCACGGAAAAACCATCCTCATGGCTGCCGACGGTGGGATTCGAACCTACCATCTCGCGAATGCAAGCTCACAGCTGTGCGACGCTAACCACACGGTCAACTAGCTCGGTATATGGAGTGCTTATGTAGGGCTAAAAACTCCAATCTTGGGGTCCGAAGGCCGACTAATTCACAGCCCGATATTCCATAATAATAATTTCGTGTGGCTACTTCCAGCCTGGTACAGCTGTTGTAAGGCAGACCCTCCGACTAAAGTGGGCGGCATCTGCCGTGTATGGGAAACTGCGTGTTATGTGTGGTGGAGGATAGTGTTGTGTATGAGTTACAGGGATGTTGGGGACAGTATAAACCCCGCTAAACCAGTTAGGCCCGTATTCACAACGCGAGTAAAAGCTTTTACCTCGGTTTAATGCTAAGAAAACCGAGATAACACTCACATTTGTATTCATCAACAACATTATCGTCCGACTCGTTGGCTGAATGGTCAGCGTACTGGCCTTCGGTTCAGAGGGTCCCGGGTTCGATTCCCGGCCGGGTCGGGAATTTTAACCTTCATTGGTTAATTCCAATGGCCCGGGGGCTGGGTGTCTGTGCTGTCCCCGTAGGAGGCATGCGGGTCGGGATGAGGATGAAATGATGATGAAGACGGCACATACTCCCAATGCCCGTGCCAGGGAAATTAACCAATTATGGTTAAAATTCCCGACCCTGCCGGGAATCGAACCCGAGACCCCTGTTACCAAAGGCCAGCACGCTAACCACTTAGCCATGGAGCAGGAAATATGGATAAAGAGAACACTTTACATACTTTGAAGACTACAATGACACTGATTTTGAAAGACATTTTAGGTTATCTAAACTTCGACATTGTCAGTGTTATCGAACAGTGTTATGATCGAACATAACCTGGAATTCCCATGACATAGGTAGGCCTAAGATGAATTCTCGTTATAGCCTATATCTTGTACGGTACATGGATGGATGAACTTTTTAATGGAGAGTTACGGAATATTACTTTATACAATGTGTAGGCTATAGGTCCGCCTCTGTGGTGTAGTGGTTAGTGTGATTAGCTGCCACCGCCGGAGGCCCGGGTTCGATTCCCGGCTCTGCCACGAAATTTGAAAAGTGGTACGAGAGCTGGAACGGGGTCCACTCAGCCGCGGAAGGTCAAGTGAGTAGAGGTTGGTTCGATTCCCACCTCAGCAATCCTGGAAGTGGTTTTCCGTGGTTTCCCACTACTCATCCAGGCAATTGCCGGGATGGTACATAACTTAAGGCCACGGCCGCTTCCTTCCCACTTCCTTGTCTGTCCCTTCCAATCTCCCTCCTTCTCCCGCCAGGCGCCTGTTCAGCATAGCAGGTGAGGCTGCCTGGGTGAGGTACTGGTCATCCTCCCCAGTTGTATCCCCGACCCAGAGTCTGAAGCTCCAGGACACCGCCTTGATGCGGTAGAGGTGGGATCCCTCGCTGAGTCCAAGGCAAAAACCGACCCTGGAGGGTAAACAGATAAAGAAGAAGTGTAGGCTATAATTTGTATTTTTATTCTTGATGATGTTAATGCGTATTGCCTCCAAATTCAATAGCATTTCATTCTCTTGAAACATAATATGAGGCTTCCTTCTTCGTTTCTGGTCAATAACGGACATAATATATGATAAATTATTTGCAAACCCTAAATGAAATCAAAACTTGTTTAGATTTCGAGAGTGGTGGCAGCGCGTAGTCATTTGTTTACCGTTGTCCGACTCGTTGGCTGAATGGTCAGCGTACTGGCCTTCGGTTCAGAGGGTCCCGGGTTCGATTACCAGCCGAGTCGGGGATTTTAACCTTAATTGGTTCATTCCAATGGCTCGGGGGCTGGGTGTGTGTGGCGTATTCAACATTAGAAATCATCCTAGGTAGGGCCTTCATCCTTACAGACGGTCGCCTAATTGGCCGTCTACTAGAAAAAGACCTGCACCAGGCCTCTGCGGAGGCCATACGTCATTATTATTTATTATTTACCGTGCGTTAGTATGAAAAATTCATGGTTCAAATTCAGATTGAAACTTGGTTTCGGTAAACCAAGATAATAATGATGGTGCTGATGCTTGTTGTTTTAAGGGGCCTAACATCGAAGGTCATCGGCCCGATAATAAATTCTGTGGTGAATACAGAGGTGAGCTTTATCCGAGATAATGACATTATCCGAGTTTTGGAAATCTAAGATAACAGCAGAAGTAACTGACGTTGGTGAATACTAGGTTTAAATCTTCGACTCGAACGGGAATCGAACCCGGAGCTTTCTGAACCGACTACGCTGACCATTCAGCCAAAGGGCCAGACAGTAATTGGAAAGACGTGTGAGAGAAACCGTGCGTGCTCTGTTTCCCACCCATCGAGCGTAATCAGACACAAGCTCGAACCCCGAAGGACAGAATATGGCGTTATCACTGCGATCTCTAAAACAAATGAATATCGCTATGTGGGAGACGATCGCGCATGCGCTATAAGGGAGAGCCGACACATTTGCCCACGTGGTGAATGTATCAGTAGCGTAGTCAAGATCGACCGAGAGGTGTTATAGTTACTAAATGTGTGGTGCGCGCATGCATGAGTGTTATTATAAGGACACTGTGGCTGAATGCGGAAACGGACTAGTTTTAAGTCTTAGACAACGTCTACCTAAACAACGTCTAAGTCGATCACGGTCTTCCATTGCATAAACAATGTTCAGCCGCTGTTTAGCTAGACGTCGTTTAAAGTTTCAATATTGGCTCGAAAATGGAAATAGAAGTATCTTCCATGCAACTCTTTGCTTGTCACAACGACATTCCTACGACATTATTCAAATATGAAAAGATGGCGTATGGCTTTTTGTGCCAGGAAATCCCACGACGGGTTCACTCAAATATGTCTAAGCATGAGCACGACTTGCCCACGGATAGGAATATCGCTTTCGGTAGAAATAAATCACATAACAATTTATATATATAAAATTAGAATTTTGTCTGTACATTGCTCAGAATTTGAAAAGAATGGTATTTCTGTATCGGTCATATCCATGGTAACAAGGAAATGCACTTTTTACTTTTCCGTAATTTCTGTCTGTCTATCTGTCTGTCTGTCTGTCTGTCTGTCTGTCTGTCTGTCTGTCTGTCTGCACACGCATCACGAGAAAACGGCTGAAGAGAATTAAATACAAATCGGAATGTAGAGTCGGGGGATGAGCCTCTGCAATCTAGGCTATAAATAATTTTATTCACGCTGAGTGGAATGGTAGTTTAGAGGAAGGACTAACCTTGAATTACAAAATATTTATATTATTTGTGGCCCTATCGATAAATACTACATAACTAAAGTTATATAGCGTTATGTCTTATACATTTTTACCCTGCCGGCTATGATAACACAGATATTCATGAATTTGTATATTTGTTGCTAAGTCCATATCAACGCCGAGCCACGATGAAAATCTGCATATAGAGTCGGCGAATAAGAAACAACAATCTAAGCTATAAACAATTTTATTCACCCTGGTTGAAATTGTAGTTTAGGGGAAGGTGCCTAAAATTTAATTTTTAAATACCTATGTTATTGGTCCTATGGAAAATTACTATATAACAAAAGTTATAGAGAATACAATTTCCAATCATTTATGTTTCATTCAGTTTTACCGTACCGACTATGATGAGTGGTATTTCAGAGTCGGAAGGAAACTAAATGTGAAGGTCTACAATATCGAAAGCGCATAACATTGATCAACAATAACATTACGTTGACTATTGTTTGTTGTGATGTTCTTTGTCTCTTATGGTGCCATTCAACTCCGATAGATGAGATACTGCAGCGTACTTGACTGAATATTGGCGGGAAATAGCTGGGGAGTTAGAAAACTTTCTTTAGCATGCCATTCCTCCCGTTCATACATTTTCTGATACCGCTGATGCGTAACACACTGGTTCATCATAGTATTCCAGCTATTCGATCCCTACTGTGACGCGCTGTTTTGATTGAGCAGTGTGCGCACTTAAGGCAGAAGTTCACTTTGTAGTAGTAGTAGTAGTAGTATGGCCTGGTCTAGAATTACAATTTAGGCCTATTCCAAATTATGGCACCACAACTCACTAAATAACCCAACATTCAATCCTAAAAAGACCCTTTGCTTAAGAAAAGCTTCTTCCTCTTAACTTTTATTAAATTCTACATTCATTTTATTCCAAATTAGCAGTGAAGAGGGGGTTTCTCCTCTGGCTTGGAGGAAAACTTTGCCTCTACGTCAGATGGATTTTTCCATCGCCTGTGTAGTGAATTGAGATTTTCCGATTCATCGGTTACTCCTAGAAAACAGATTAGTAAAAGGACATAGTCTTTCCCCTGCGACTCTCCACTATTCGACCCACCCTCCCGAAAAAAGACGAAGTGTGTTCGCGGATCACGGCTGTCTGCGGCTTGGTCATTCCAGCTCTGGAACTTTGGACTCTTAGATCAGCAGCGTAGCACTGTTCGTTAAATGTGAGAAAATGTGTGGTTTTTCATTTGATCGAGTATTTCATTTGAAAGCATTGCTTTTAATCGCGCCATGCTTACTGACGTCATTGTAATAACCTATTTTCATTTCAGTTGGGAAAACCACTAAGACAGTCTTTCTGATGATGTAGAAAGGCGGGTGGAGAATGTCTGCCATTATAATGAAAACTCCCCAACCTGATTGTGACTGATGGTAGGGAAGTGGGCTTATCATTACAATGAATATTCCCTAACCCAGTCTTCATATGAGAAAAGACGTTTGCCCCATCGCGTTTCTAGGGTAACGTTAAGAGCTATGTAATTTAATACAATCTCGCTCACAACGTGTACACCACCTAACCTAGAATTCTGTATACAATGTAGAAGTGTAGCTTTAATTATAGTGTTGTTACGGTGAGTGTAATCTAAATAGTTTCTGGGAAGAGATGATGGAACTATAGTACTGTGTTGTACGGGCCATATAGATGTAGTTTGCATCGGCAGCCCTGAGGATTGTAGTTTCCCTATTTTTACACCAGGCAGATACTGGGGCTGTTATTATGGCCACAGCTCTCGTCCTTGCCTTTTCATATCTCATAGTTGCCAGAAACTTACCTAAATTAGCACGACGATTTTCCGCAACAAACCCACAAACACAACCTACTTTTTAGTGTCACTGTTACGTGTGCTTACTTGGCAGTAAATGCAATAACTGAATCCCTCCCGGTTGATGTATGTGACAGCCCTGTGACGATCGGGACAAGTTATGGATGTAGTGGAAGTGACCTATAATTTCGGGGAAATTATCCCAAATATAATATATATAATATATCGGTTGTCAAGAACTATAGTCAAGTTGACAGTTATCGGACTGTTCCTTGTGTAGATTACATCTGATTGTCATTCACTCCTCACATTTGAGGTTAAACAGTGTTCTCGACAGTGTTTAAACAGGGCCGGTTGAAGATCGGTTTTAGACAGTGTTTAAGTGATAAATAATGTCTTTGCAATGCGGCAACTATACTTAGACGTTGTTTAACCGTAAATATCGTATAATTACCGTTTCTGCAATCGGCACTGTATGCTGAGTATTCACACAGATGCTCAACAGCTCCGCCATCAGCTGTCATATGTGGCCTAGGCGCCATCGAAGAGGCGCACTAGGATTTTTTTTTTGCCAGTGGCTTTACGTCGCACCGACACAGATAGGTCTTATGGCGACGATGGGATAGGAAAGGGCTAGGAGTTGGAAGGGAGTGGCCGTGGAAAGTACAGCCCCAGCATTTGCCTGGTGTGAAAAAGGGAAATCACGGGAAACCATCTTCAGGGCTGCCGACAGTGGGATTCAAACCCACTATCTCCCGGATGCAAGCTCACAGCTACGCGGCCCTAACCGCACGGCCAACTCGCCCGGTGCACTAGGGATATGAGGAGTGAGGTAGTTTTCCGTTGCTATCCTCACTGAGCCAAACGTTGCTATTACAAATCGGTCTGCCCAGCTCATTAAAATGCAGGCACCAACCAACTCTACGAGCGATATTTTACCACCATTCATAACAGGGATTGGCTGCATAAGGAATGGCATTATTAGCATCGCTCATACCGCAGTCACTTTCATATATTCAAGGCCAAGATTGTGACAGATCAATGAAAGTAACAAATTTGTTCTAGCGCACACCAGAAGACACAGTGCACTGTGGTCAATTTCTGTTTAATTCCTTTTGTAAAAATTCAACTGGGGAGGAAGAGGGGGGTCTAACTACCAGTAACCCCCCGTAATGTCTCATGCTCCAGGACACTACCCTTGAGACGGTAGAGGTGGTATCCATCACTGAACCCGACGGAAAAACCAACCCTGGACAGTAAAAGTATTAAATAAATAAATTAAATAAATAGTCCGCTTCTGTGGTGTCGTGGTTAGCGTGATTAGCTATCCCCCCAGGTCCGGGTTCGATTTCCGACTCTGCCACGAAATTCGAAAAGTGGTATGAGGGCTGGAACGGGGTCCACTCAGACTTGGGAGCTCAACTGAGTGGAGGTGGGCTCAATTCCCACCTCAGCCATCCTCGAAATGGCTTTCCGTGGTTTCCCACTTCTCCTCCAGCAAATGCCGGGATTCTACCTAACTTAAGGCCACGGCCGCTTCCTCCCCTCCTCCTTGTGTATCCCTTCCAATCTTCCCATTCCCCTGCAAGGCCCCTGTTCGGCATAGTAGGTGAGGCCGCCTGGGCAGGTACTGGTCATTCTCCTCAGTTGTATCTCTGACCCAAAGTCTCACGCTCAAGGACACTGCCCATGAGGCGGTAGAGGTGGGATCCCTCGCTCAGTCTACGGAAAAACCAAACCTCGAGGGTAAACAGATTAAGAAAGGACATAAATAAATAAATAAATAAATAAATAAATAAATAAATAAATAAATAAATAAATAAATAAATAAATAAATAAAACAAATAGGTTAGAATGTAAACTAGTTTAGTACGAAGTGTCGTCCAGCTAGTTCTTCCATAGTGCAGCCAGACCGTAGCCCTAGTGTTTATACAAATCACATAGGAAAATGGTTATGCTCACTAGAGTAGACCTTTTATTCCATACAGTAAGTTTGCATTCTAACCTACTACTGCTTAAAAATCTCCCTGTGTGGATCAGTGGTAGAGTGTCGGCCTCCGGATCACAAGACAGCGGGTTCAAACCCGACAGAGGTAGTCAGGTTTTTGTCTGTCTTAATCTGCTCACCTTCCAGGGTTGTCTTTTCCCTCGGACTCAGCGAGGGATCCCACCTCTACCGCCTCAAGGGCAGTGTCCTAGAGATTCAGACTCTGGGTCGGGGGATACAACTGGGGAGGATGACCAGTACCTAACCCAGGCGGCTTCACCTGCTATTCTGAACAGGGGCCTTGCGGGGCGATGGGAAGATTGGAAGAGACAGACAAGGAAGAGGGAAGGAAGCGACCATGGCCTTAATTTAGGTACCATCCCGGCATTTGCCTGGAGGAGAAGTGGGAAACCACGGAAAACCACTTCCAGGATGGCTGAGGTGGGAATCTAACCCACCACTACTCAGTTGACCTACCGAGACTGAATGGACCCCGTTCCAGCCCTCGCACCACTTTTAAAATTTCGTGGCAGAGCCGGGAATTGAACCCGGGGCTCCGGGGGTGGCAGCTAATCACACTAACAACTGCACCAGAGAGGCGGACCATTATTATTATTATTATTATTATTATTATTATTATTATTATTATTATTATTATTATTATTATTATTTCTTTCTTTCTTTCTTGCGAACCGGCCAAACTTAGGACCACGCCAATACCACTTCACTTCCTTCTTACCATCCCTCCTTCCTTCCTCTTTCTCCACAGTGCCTTCATTCTTTCATAATGTTGCATTCTTCTCTCTTCAATTATTATTATTATTATTATTATTATTATTATTATTATTATTATTATTATTATTATTATCAACTTTGTTTGTTTGTTTGTTTGTTTCTTTCTTTCTTTATTTCTTAATCTGCTTACCCTCCAGGGTTTGTTTTTTCCTCGGACTCAGCGAGGGATCCCACCTGTACCTCCTCGAGAGCAGTGTCCTGGAACGTGAGACTTTAGGTAGTGGGATACAACTGGGGAGAACGACCAGTACCTCGCCCAGGCGGCCTCACCTGGTATGCTGAACAGGGTCTTGTGTTGGTACAGGGGGGAGGGGGGTGGAAGAGGGAGTTTGGAAGGGACGGGCAAGGAAGAGGGAAGGAAGCGGCCATGGCCCGTGAATGGCGAGCTGGAGTATTCGATACTGTCCTTCATTTTTCATGGTATGCCTGAACTGTTCTAGTTTCTTCTGCTTGATGGTATTAAGTAGTTGTTTATTCATTCGGCTCAATACGTGAAGGACATAGTAGGGCAAACAATAAGGATAGAATGTAGCACCAACAGGGCACTATTAGACTAGAATTCGGTAAAATAAATATGTCAATAAGGACCGAAATGTTAGCTAAAAGAGAAAAGAGAGGAAATTTGATGGTAAGAAACGGAAAATTGTTATATAGTATTTTTCGCTGTATAGATATGGAAGTCGCACTCTTACTAAACGACATCGATGAAACAAGAAAATTAGAGAGGTATATACAGCAGATGGAAAAGAAATAGTTAAAACTGACAATGAACTTGAACTTTACACTCTTGTTATTAAACAGAGAATTAAAAAAAAAAAACAGGGAGAAAAGGAAAATACCATACTATGAGAGGAATTGGGGCGGGGGGAGTAAATATAAGGAAGGTAAAAACAGAGCGTCCGTCGCTCAGGCTGCAGCGCACCAGCTACTCACCGCTGGGTTCCGTGGTTCAAATCCCGGTCACTTCATGTGAAATTTGTGCTGGATGAAGCGGAGGCGGACAGGTTGTTCTCCGGGTTCTCCGGTTTTCCCTCTCGTCTTTCATTCCAGCAACACTCTCGAATATCATTTCATTTCATCTGACAGTCATTACTCATTGCCCCTGCGACTTACTTCGGCAGCCGGCACAATTCCTATCCTCGCCGCTAAATGGGAGCTTCGTTCATTCCATTCCTGACCCAGTCGAATGACTGGAAACAGGCTGTGGATTTTCATTTTCAAGGTGAAAACAGAGACGTAGCATGCAGCTAGTAGTACGATTATACACTGACTGACAGAGCAAATGCAACACCAAGAAGGAGTGGTCAGAACTTTATGCCAATTGCAGGGTAGACTGACGTCACTGAGGTATGCTCATGATGTGAAATGCGCCGCTGTGCTGCGCACGTAGCGAACGATAAATGAGACACGGCGTTGGCGAATGGCCCACTTCGTACCGTGATTTCTCAGCCGACAGTCATTGTAGAACGTGTTGTCGTGTGCCACAGCACACGTGTATAGCTAAGAATGCCAGGCCGCCGTCAACGGAGGCATTTCCAGCAGACAGACGACTTTACGAGGGGTATGGTGATCGGGCTGAGAAGGGCAGGTTGGTCGCTTCGTCAAATCGCAGCCGATACCCATAGGGATGTGTCCACGGTGCAGCGCCTGTGGCGAAGATGGTTGGCCCAGGGACATGTGGCACGTGCGAGGGGTCCAGGCGCAGCCCGAGTGACGTCAGCACGTGAGGATCGGCGCATCCGCCGCCAAGCGGTGGCAGCCCCGCACGCCACGTCAACCGCCATTCTTCAGCATGTGCAAGACACCCTGGCTGTTCCAATATCGACCAGAACAATTTCCCGTCGATTGGTTGAAGGAGGCCTGCACTCCCGGCGTCCGCTCAGAAGACTACCATTGACTCCACAGCATAGACGTGCACGCCTGGCATGGTGCCGGGCTAGAGCGACTTGGATGAGGGAATGGCGGAACGTCGTGTTCTCCGATGAGTCACGCTTCTGTTCTGTCAGTGATAGTCACCGCAGACGCGTGTGGCGTCGGCGTGGAGAAAGGTCAAATCCGGCCGTAACTGTGGAGCGCCCTACCGCTAGACAACGCGGCATCATGGTTTGGGGCGCTATTGCGTATGATTCCACGTCACCTCTAGTGCGTATTCAAGGCACGTTAAATGCCCACCGCTACGTGCAGCATGTGCAGCATGTGCTGCGGCCGGTGGCACTCCCGTACCTTCAGGGGCTGCCCAATGCTCTGTTTCAGCAGGATAATGCCCGCCCACACACTGCTCGCATCTCCCAACAGGCTCTACGAGGTGTACAGATGCTTCCGTGGCCAGCCTACTCTCCGGATCTCTCACCAAACGAACACGTGTGGGATCTCATTGGACGCCGTTTGCAAACTCTGCCCCAGCCTCGTACGGACGACCAACTGTGGCAAATGGTTGACAGAGAATGGAGAACCATCCCTCAGGACACCATCCGTACTCTTATTGACTCTGTACCTCGACGTGTTTCTGCGTGCATCGCCGCTCGCGGTGGTCCTACATCCTACTGAGTCGATGCCGTGCGCATTGTGTAACCTGCATATCGGTTTGAAATAAACATTAATTATTCGTCCGTGCCGTCTCTGCTTTTTCCCCAACTTTCATCCCTTTCGAAACACTCCTCCTTGGTGCTGCATTTGCTTTGTCAGTCAGTGTACATTAGCGGGTGTCCTAGTCTCAGTAACTTAGTTTAAATTGGGGAGGTATCTCGAAAGTCTACGTTAGTCTGTTAAAAATACGTGCAAGTAGAATTTCTATTATGTTTTGAATTATCTTTTAAACAACTAAATGCACGTGCTAGTAATGATTACAATAAATTAATACTCACTCCACAGTCACTCATCATCCGTGATCGGGAGAGAAGAGTATTCTAGACATTCATTCATTCATTCATTCATTCATTCATTCATTCATTCATTCATTCATTCGTTGAAAGTGGTTAACTTCCAGGGACTGTCTATTTATATTAGGTGAGATATTTGCAGTCAAGTGTTTCCAAACGTGAAGCGGTCATTCCTTGAGAATTTTTCAACTCTTCTGGACGTTCTTGATATAGATTGCTTTAATGATTGTGTAATTATACACAAAAATATGGAGGTATTACTATTGTAATTATCTATACGTCTATCTGCGCTACCGGGCGAGTTAGCCGTGCGGTTAGGAGCGCGCAGCTGCGAGCTCGCATCCGAGAGTGGGTTCAAACCCCACTGTCGTCAGCCCTGAAGATGGTTTTCCGTGGTTTCCCAATTTCACACCAGGCGCTGGGGCTGTACCTTAATTAAGGCCACGGCTGCTTCCTTCCCATTACCAGGCCTTTCCTCTCCCATAGTCGCCATAAGATCTATTTGTGTCGGTGCGACGTAAAGCAACTAGCAAAAAAAAAAAAAAAAAAAAAGTCTATCTGCGCTAGTTGCGAAAACTTGTCATGGTAATCTAAATCAGCACTTGTTGCCAGAGCGACACATTTATTAAGCTGTAGGCTATAATGAACTAGGGAGCCAGTTACATCAGGAAATGATTGATATTCTGCATAACGGTACGAAGAAACAGTTCTTCCATAATTGGAATATAATCATATGTTCATTAATGATTCAGTAGGAAATCTGGAATTGAAAAAAAGAGAAATTATTTTTATCAGAATAAAATGCAAGCCTATATAAATTAATATACATATCGAGCTGCAATCTCCGCATTATTTGTGCTGATGATAGTATTTTTGCTATTTCGCTTCGTGAGTTCACAATCAACCCTTTAATACGGTATCTATATGCCCAACAGTTATTTCCAGATGGTATTTGTAAATTACTTCATATCTACACGATAATTGACAGCCCAGGCATTATGGTAGGATATAGAGTGTACTGTATAGTATGGAAGTGTATATCTACCCCTTAGCCCCGTATCTTGATGCGAATTAGGGGATGAGGTGAAGTGAATTTTTATGTCATGTTTTTCGGCCGGATGCCCTTTCTGACGCCAACCTCAGCTGAGGAGCTAATGAATATTAAATGAATGGTTAAAGACATGGAAGGAATCAGCTGTGGCTTATGAATATCAACTGTCCCGGCATTTGACTGGAAGTGAAAATGGGAAAACCACAGGAAACCATTCTCAGGGATTCGAACCCACGCATCTCCCGAATGCAGAGCTGGGCTCCGTAGCCATAGCGCCTTAACACGCGCGGCCACTCTGCTAGGTTGGTTGTATATACAGTACAAGCACTGATTTATCTTCTTTCCTGTTATATTTCTTCTTGCTCACAATACTAATTCCAACTTCATTAGAAATATATATTCTGGAACTCTCTCTCCTTCTACTTCTAAGTTTAAAAATGTCAGCACTTAGAACATGGCGACTCACATGAAACTCTCCCGTGCAACTTCCATTATCAATATTAGGAATAATAATAATAATAATAATAATAATAATAATAATAATAATAATAATAATAATAATAATAATAATAATAATAATAATAATAATAATAACAATAATATACCGAGCTCAATAGCTGCAGTCGTTTAAGTGAGGCCAGTATCCAGTATTCGGGAGATAGTAGGTTCGAACCCCACTATCGGCAGCCCTGAAGATGGTTTTCCGTGGTTTCCCATTTTCACACCAGGATAATGCTGGGGCTGTACCTTAATTAAGGCCACGGCCGCTTCCTTCCCAGTCCTAGCCTTTTCCTGTCCCATCGTCGCCATAAGACATATCTGTGCCATAAGACATATCGGTGAGACGTAAAGCCAACAGAAAATAATAATAATAATAATAATAATAATAATAATAATAATAATAATAATAATATTTTACCGGGAGTACACCTTCTCCGTCCCGTTGAACTGCGCGCCTTCTAGAAGGCCATCTGTGTGGTGAATCCGGAAGTAATGTAACTCAAGATACGTGGACCTTTAACCTTTTGATGTCTCTACTATCGGCCTATGTGCCCCCTCTGGCGGGATTATGGACAATTAATTTTTAAGGGAAATTCAGTTTTCAAGGTAGTGCGACGTGATTAGGAGGCAGGGGCCGGCATTCGGAAGGCCCCACAACACAAGGTAATGGCAGAAATTTCTCAAAATGTGATAGTTCCGGGCAGAGGGGAGTATTTCAAACTTCGTTTCTTAATGTAAAGTTCTAAAGTCATTGTTTACATGTAAATTTTCGGCAAGTCTGAGGACTCTGTTCAAATCCCTGTTGCGAAACATGTAAATTAAGGGAACAGAGAGTGTTCACCCTCTGTTGATTCCCATTCAACTTGGTATGGGGTGACTAACATTTTCTAAACCTCCAAATTCTTCACTCGCCTTCGGCATTTAATATTTTTCGTTAGTCACCCCTCTGCAGTACAGGCTTAGCCTCTGCAACTTCGGGCCATAATCCCATTTAGGATTTTAAGTGTTTTTCTAAAAGGAGTGCAAGTGTTTCGCCTCCTAGCCTTTGTTCATGGCCGATCGTCTTAAACCTTTTAATTGTACATTAAGGCCATTTAGTATGGGCACTCATGCCCCGGTTTAAAGTGTAATTATTGATAAACGAGTGTTGAGCAGAAGTGACTGCAAACTTGGTTTTTGAAAGTTGTAAGGCGTAATTCTGTAAGAAGCTTGTGCCTCTTGAGAGGCTGGACTGTAGTAACATTTGTAGCTCAGGCACCTAGAATGAAAATGAATGGAGGAAGCATGCTTTTGTAAAATAGCGTACCTTCAGAGCTCATCCCTTGTAAACTATTGTGTCGATAATTTTCCCTATTCTACCTGATTTCTGGACTCATTTTCCGCTGTTGTTACACAAGCTGACGAACTCATCATAATTATACTGTTGTTGTTTATTCAAATTATCTATTAAATTTTAAAATTAAAAAAAGAAAGAAATAACATTTCAAAATTTTGTGCTTTAACTTATGCTCTGGTCATGTTCCTGTCCGCCCATTGACCCCAGCAGTTTCTTACACCTCCCCGTTCCACGGAAGTTCCGTATCAATAATAATAATACGGTAATAATAATATTATTGTTTTTACGTCCCACTAACTACTTTTTTGACGGTTTGCGGAGACGCCGAGAGGTGCCGGAATTTTGACTCACAGGAGTTATTTTACATGCCAGTAAATCTACCGACAAGAGGCGAACGTATTTGAGTACCTTCAAATACCATCGGACTGAGTCAGGATCGAGTCTGCCAATTTGGACTCAGAAGGCCAGCGCCTCAGCCGTCTGAGCCACACAGCCCGGCGTTAACATTACGCATAAATATAAAAAAATATATATATGAATGTGTGTATGGGGTTTTTAAAAGTAAGAAAGATCATAATCTTTCTTTCTTAATCTGTTTACCCTCCAGCGTTGGTTCTTCCCTCGGACTCAGCGAGGGATCCCACCTCTACTGCCTCAAGGGCAGTGTCCTGGAAATGAGACCTTGAGTCGGGGATACAACTGAGGAGGAGGACCAGCACTTCGCTCAGGCGACCTCACCTGTTATGCTGTACAGAGGCCTTCTAGGGGGATGGGAAGATCGGAAGGAATAGACAACGAAGAGGGGAGGAAGCGATCATGACTTAAGTTAGGTACCATCCCGGCATTTGTCTGATGGAGAAGTGGGAAACCACGGAAAAACCACTTCAAGGATGAGGAGGGAATCTAACTCCTTCTACTCATTTCACTTCCACAGGCTGAGTTGACCCCGTTCCAGCCCTCATACTTTTCAAATTTCGTGGCATAGCCGAGAATCGAATCCGGGCCTCCGAGGGTGGCAGCTAAGAAAGATCATAATATGAAAATAAAGTTGGAATTACTGTAAAGAGGACAAATTGGGGCAAATATTCGTTTAAGGGATGAGGAACTAGAGATTGGTATAATGTACCAAGGGAGACCAGGTAAACTGTTGATAGGTAATTGCCACCTAAGCGATAGTCCTAAATGCAGATCAGTGGTCAAACGTGACGATACCGAGCAAGTGGCTGTGCGGTCTGGGTCACCCAGACAAACCCCACTGTGGGTAGCCCTGAAGATGGTTTTCCGTGGGTTTCCCCCAGGCTGTACCTTAATTAAAGCCAAGGTCGCTACCTTCTCAATCCTAGCCCTTTCCTATCCCATCGTTGCCATAAGACCTATCTGCGTCGGTGCGACATAAAGCAAATTGAGAATAAAAATTTACATCCATGGGGCTCGGGAGTTCCTATGATGACCGACTTGCAATGGGGGTTGGGAGTTTGTGCGCTAGCTGGACGTTTACCAGCGGAAGTTAAACAAAATAAAATATCGTATACAAATTCTAAATGAATACAGTTATCTAGTATTTAAAATTTGAATGGGAGCGGCTCTTCCAGCATATCCATGGACACAGCGCGTCTGCAACTACCGAATGTTGATCCTTAAATACAGATTTGAAATCTGTTTGCCGCACTTTTTCAGAGGTTTTGGAGTATGTCAGTTCCAGTGATTAGAGGATATGCGTTTATCTTTTTCGACATTTCGCACTTAACCCTGTAGGCTAATAACATGTTATAAACCGGGCGAGTTGGCCGTGCGGTTAGGGGCTCGCAGCTGTGAGCTTGCATCCGGGAGATAGTGGGTTCGAACTCCACTGTCGGCAGCCCTGAAAATGGTTTTCCGTGGTGTACCTTAATTAAGACCACGGCCGCTTCTTTCCCACTCCTAGGCCTTTCCTATCTCATCGTCGCCAGAAGACCTATCTGTGTCGGTGCGACGTAAAACAAATAGCAAAACAAAAATAATGTTATAAATGTCTCGTTAAACTTAAGTTTTCCTTATTCTAGATGTTTCATTGAGATCAACACCACCGAGAAGGCCTATTTATACAACATATAAGATCATTCGTGTAAGTTATGTTACTGTGCTGTCTGTTCTGGTGAGTGATTTCGGAAGCTCCCTCTGCGGATCAGGGTTCAGGAATCAGTCTCCGTATCCCAAGATCATAGGTTCAAACCAGGCAGCTGTAGTGGAAATATTTTTATGGGACGGTAGAAAAGTCCTTTCGACACTCCATGTCGTACGATGTCGGCATGTAAACGATTTCTGATGGCACATTTGGTGTTAACCCGATAGGATTAATTAAAAAATAATAGATAGTGAAGCCGCCCCCGCGGGGCGTACGTACCTCTTACCCGCAGACCCTGAATTCGATTCCCGGTCAGGACAGGGCTCTTCACCTGGATTAGAGGGGTGGTTCACGGTCCACTCAGCCTACGTGATTGCAATTGAGGAGATAGCAGCCCCGGTCTAGAAAGCCTAGAATAACGGCCGACAGGATACCTTTCCTTTGAAACAAATTAGTAGAATTTTTCCTTTAGCAAGCAATCACATTGAGAGTCTATCAATTCTAGTTTAAATTCTTCAGGTACAGTAAAACGTGCTCAAAGCAGAACTTGAATAAAGCGGAAACTTGTCCACTACGGAATATTTTCTCGGTTCCCGGCCAATCTGTCCGGCTCCATGGTTAAATGGTTAGCGTGTTGGCTTTTGGTTCAAGGGGCCCCGGGTTCGATTCCAGCCGGATCGGGGATTTTAACCTTGATTGGTTATTTCCACTGGCCCGGGGATTGGGTGTGTGTGCCGTCCTTAAACAGAAAATACAAGAAAAACAAATAAAGAATTAGAAAAGTAAGAAAAAATATCAGTAAAAAGTCTAAAATAAAAAGTTAAAAAGTGAAAGAAACCAAGACGAAGACACCAAGGATAAATCATCCGGCAAAAAAAAAAAAAAAAGAAAAAAAGAGAAATTACGACGTTATATTGTTCTTACTTTTGTTTAATGCGGAATCTCCTCAACGCGGAAACGGAAACGAGAAATGAACGAATTCTTTAAAATCTACTTGTACAATATTAGGAACTGATGTACTCCTAAGTAAAATAGTATCTGTACATTTCTGGTGCTGGTATGATCAATGTCGTTGTGTGGACAAAACTGCACGCGTGTTTGGAGAAAGTGATAATAGGGACAGTGTAAAGAATGAAGTGCAATATCCTACTTGTGCCAAGCAAGAAAAGTTATCTTTTTTTTTTTTTGCTACGGGCTTTACGTCGCACCGACACAGATAGGTCTTATGGCTACGATGGGGTAGGATAGGCCTAGGAGTTGGAAGGAAGCGGCCGTGGCCTTAATTAAGGTACATCCCCGCATTTGCCTGGTGTGAAAATGGAAAACCACAAAAGACATTTTATGTGCGAGGCGGAGAACTTCATTCGAAGAGATGAACAACTTGATGACACAGCACATTTTAGAAACAGCTTCAGCCCTTCCTGCAGCGAGAAAGACCGAGACAGAGGAGACGTAAAAAGAAAGAGGCGAGCAAGAAGATGAAGATGAAAACAAGATTCGAACCCACAAACAGGCCCACAGTGCTTTTGTGACGTAAACCAATTTGCCGTTACGTATAACTCCTTCCACTCTTTTTGAACTAATGTACTCAGCTCAGGAGTGCATTCGGAAAGACACGATAGAAAGAAGAGAAAACAAGAAAACTTAGTATTGTGAAGTCCTGTATGTTTTTTTATGATGGAAATAAGTTTTAAGGAGCGTTTATCCGGTATTCTGAAATAGTAAAATATCGTGTTGTGATAGTGCCAAAATGATATACTGTGTATCACACTGTATGTAATAAATAATAAAGCACAGCAATGAAATGGCGTATGGCTTTTCTAGTGCTGGAAGTATCCGACGACATGTTCGGCTCGCCAGGTAGAAGTCTTTTGATTTGACGCCCGTAGGTGAACTGCGCGTCATGATGAGGATGAAATGATGATGAAGATGACACATACACTCAGCCCCGTACCAGCGAAATTAACGAATGATAGTTAAAATTCCCGACCCTGCCGGAAATCGAACCCAAGGCCCCTGTCACCTACGGCCTGCCCGCTAACCATTTAGCCATGGAGCCAGAGAGCACAATAATAATAATAATAATAATAATAATAATAATAATAATAATAATAATAATAATAGGCCTAATAATAATAATAATAATAATAATAATAATAATAATAATAATAATAATAAACAAATCAGTGTACAACAGTACTGAAAATCCACAACCTGTTCCAGTCATTTGACCGGGTCAGGAATGGAATGAATGAAGCCCTCTTCTAGCGGCGAGGATGGGAATTGTGCCAGCTGCCGAGGCCTGTCGCACTCTTCTGGGGCAATGATTAATGAATGATTAATGAAATGAAATGAAATGAGATTGGAGAGTGTTGCTGGAGTGAAAGATGACAGGGGAAACCGGGGTGCCCGGAGAAAAACCTGTCCCTCCTCCGCTTTGTCCAGCACAAATCTCACATGCAGTGACCGGGATTTGAACCACGGAACCTACGTACGTCAATCTGGATAGCCTAGCACACCTGGATAGCCGAGCGTCATCATGCGTAGGTGCTAGTTGCTTTACGTCGCACCGACACAGATAGGTCTTATGGCGACGATGGGACAGGAAAGGGCTAGGAGTGAGAAGGAAGTGGCCGTGGCCTTAATTAAGGTATTGCCACAGTATTTGCCTGGTGACTGGTGTGCGACGGGACGGAGAAAGGAATGCAGAAATATGTCAACACCGTGCAATAGCACGCGCAATGCTCCTCCCTCCAGTACTGTCAAAACGCTTCTTTTAATATCACGGGTATAGTTTATAACAATAGACCGACTACTAGACAGTGTAGTGCTTGCGCAGTGCTGGGTTCATCCGGAAGGGCGTGGTTTCGATTCTCCACCAGGAAGTCGAAAAATTTAAGAAACGAGATTTCCACTTCCGGAAGTGCACAGGGCCCTGAGGTTCATTCAGCTACACCAAACATGAGTACCAGGTTAATTCCCACCAAGTGCCGAGGTTACGGATAGTGGAAGCCTTTACCTTCCACCCCCCTAAGGGCCTTCATGGCCTGTACGGAGATGACTTTGCTTTGCATTTTGACGGTATTACAGCATTTGAGGCCGAGGGACTCCCATTTTCACAGCCTTCGTGGCCGTTGTCTTTCTTTCGCCGACAGCTTCATTTTTCGAAGTGTCGGACCCCTTCCATTCACTACCCCCCCCCCCCATGCTACCTCTGATCAGTGGTAATAGAGGATGTTTGCCTAGTTGCACTTCCACCGAGCTAGATTGCTGCAATCGCTTAAGTGCGGCCAGTATCCAGTATTCGGGAGATAGTGGGCTCGAACCCCACTGTCAGCAGCCCTGAAGATGGTTTTCCGTGGTTTCCCATTTTCACACCAGGCAAATGCTGGGGCTGTACCTTAATTAAGGTCACGGCCACTTCCTTCCCACTCCTAGCCCCTTCCTGTCCCACCGTCACCATAAGACCTATCTGTGTCAGTGTGACGTAAAAAAAAGTTGCACTTCCTGTTTAAACAGTTGTCACCACCACCACTCTGGTGTAACAGTTCTCTGATTCATGAATAAATGTATGGATGATGCAGCGGAAACAGTGCTTTGTCAAGTGATACAGTTAGAAAAGAAAACTGTCAAGGTTATTGATATTCAGGAATATTCATGAGTGAATGTTGAGGATTTATGCAAGTCTTGATGCATACTCATTAGAGTGCATTTCCTTGAAACTTATTTGTTACATTCTAAGGAGATGTGTAACAGCGTTAGAAGCAACTAATTAACAGCTTACTTGTGTGACAACCTTCACAAGGTAGATTCATATCTCTAGTACAGTTATCAAGACCAACTCCCACCCCATGTGGGTGGAGGCGGTAGAAAACATCCACAGTGTTCCCTGCCTTGTCTTACGATGCCACTGAAAGGAAAACCCACAGGGGCTCTGATTTTGGGAGCGTGGGTTACTGAGTCTGAGTCTGGTCCACTTTCACTTTTCCTATCCAACTTTCCTTGGTCAACTTGCTTTACGTCGCACGGACTTATAGCGACGATGGGACAGCGGCCGTGGCCTTCATTAAGGTAAAGGCCCGCCATTCGTCCGGTGTGAAAATGGGAAAGCACCGGAAAACTATCTTCAGGGCTACCAACAGTAGGGTTCGAACCCACTATCTCGAGAATGAAGCTGACAACTGCGCGCCTCTAACCGCACAGCTAACTCGATCGGTATTTCCGTGCTATTGTCCTCTTCCGACCACTACTCTATTAGGTTTGTGAAGTCTATTCGTTTTCCCTGACAAAGGACTACAATTTCTGCAGAAAAGCGCGTGAGATGGTATCTTTGGAGATAAAGGAAAAAGCGAGGAAGAGTACCTAGAAATAAGAATGGAAGGGTGTTGTCTTGTAGCCCATAGGTCGCTCTACGATTAATAATAATAATAATAATAATAATAATAATAATAATAATAATAATAATAGTAACATACATACATTATCATTATAGACTGTTATGCCTTTCAGCGTTCAGTCTGCAAGCCTCTGTGAATTTACTAAACGTCGCCACAATCCTCGATTTAATAATAATATTGGTAATAATAATAATAATAATAATAATAATAATAATAATAATAATAATAATAATAATAATAATAATATAATCGTAGTCCGCCTCTGTGGTGTAGTGGTTAGTGTCACTAGCTGCCACCCCCCCCCCCCGGAGGTCCGGGTTCGATTTCCGGCTCTGCCACGAAATTTGAAAAGTAGTACGAAGGCTGGAACGGGGTCCACTCAGCCTCGGAAGGTCAAATGAGTAGAGGGTGGTTCGATTCTCACTTCAGCTATCCTAGAGGTGGTTTTCCGTGGTTTCCCCACTTCTCCTCCAGGCAAAGGCTGGGATAGTACTTAAGGCCACGGCTGCTTCCTTTCCTCTTCCTTGTCTATCCCTACCAATTGTTTCATACCCACCCCCATAAGTGCCCTGTTCAGGATAGCAGATGAAGCTGCCTGGGCGAGGTACTGGTCTTCCTCCCCAGTTGTATCGCTCCCGACCCGAAGTCTCATCTGAGGACACCGTGGCAGAGATGGGATCCCTCGCTAAGTCCGAGGGAAAGACCAAACACTGGAGGGTAAACAGATTAAGAAATAATAATGATGATGATGATGATAACCGTAGGCCGCCTCTGTGGTGTAGCGGCGAGTGTGATTAGCTGCCACCCCCGGAGGCCGGGATCGATTCCCGCTTCTGCCACGAAATTTGAAAAGTAGTACGAAGGCTGGAACGGGGTCCACTCAGCCTCGGGAGGTCATCTGAGTAGAGGGTGGTTCGATTCTCACTTCAGCCATCCTCGAAGTGGTTTTCCGTGGTTTCCCCACTTTTCCTCCAGGCAAATGCCGGGATGGTACTTAAGGCCACGGCTGCTTCCTTTCCTCTTCCTTGTCTATCCCTACCAATTGTTTCATCCCCACCCCCACAAGTCCCCTGTTCAGCATAGCAGGCGAAGCTGTCTGGGTGAGGTATTGGTCTTCCTCTCATTTGTATCCCTCCCGACCCGAAATCTCATTTTAGGACACCGCACTTGAGGTGGTAGAGATGGGATCCTTCGCTGACTCTGAGGGGAAGACCAACCCTGGAGGGTAAACCGATTCAAAAAAGAATAATAATAATAAGAGTAATAATCGTAGTCTGTGTCTGTGGTGTAGTGGTGAGTGTGATTAGCTGCTACACCCGCATGCCGGATTCGATTCCCGGTTCTGTCACGAAATTTGAAAAGTAGTACAAAGGCTGGAACCGGGTCCACTCAGCCTCCGAAGGTCAACTGAGTAGGGGGTGGTTCGATTCCTACCTCAGCCATTCTCGAAGTGGTTTTCCATGTTTACCCACTTCTCCACCAGAAAATGCTGAGATGGTACCTAACTTAAGGCCACGACTACTTCCTTACCTCTTCCTTGTCTATCACTTCCCATTTTCTCATCCCCCAACAAGGCCCCTGTTCAGCATAGCAGGTGAGGCTGCCTAGGCAAGGTACTGGTCCTTCTCGCGATTTGTATACCCACCCGCGACCCAAAAATCTCGCGCTCCAGGACACTGCCCTCGAGGTGGTAGTGGTGGGATCCCTCGTTGAGTATTATTATTATTATTATTATTATTATTATTATTATTATTATTATAAAGTCTCAGCTACCATGTGCAGGCAATTTAATTTGGCACCATTTAGGCTGCCTGAGTGTCAGTTTCGGCGTTTCGGTCTGTTGTACCGGATGGCAGAGATACTGTATCTATGTTGCGCGATCTATTAAACCGTACAGTTCATGAGCCATGGCCTACCAAGCGACCGCTGCTGAGCCCGAAGGCCTGCAGATTACGAGGTGTCGTGTAGTTGGCACGACGAATTCTGTGTCGGGCAATGCCAGAAAGTTCACTTTTCTAGTAAAAAAAGATTTAAAAAATCAAAGTGACTCAATCTGGTAGGAAAGTGCTTGTGACAGTGTTCTGAGACATGTTTGGTGTGTTATTGGTGGACTTTGCTGAACACGGTACCACAGTACATGCTGCAGCCTACATTATAACTTTGGTTAAGCTGCGTCGTGCCCTTCGTGACAAACGCCGCAACATTAATGGTGACGGTGTCAAACTTCTTCATGACAATGCCCGTCCCCATGTTCCTGCTCCTTTTCGTGAGAAACTCGCCAAATTTGGCACCGTCGGACTTTCATCTGTTTGGCCCGTGAAGGCATTCCTGACCGACCAACACATTGCGACAGATGCCGAAGTGAAATCAGCAGTCCGCAGATGGCTATACTCCAACCAAACAGACTTCTACGAACAAAGCCACGGCCAACTGGATAGGCTGTGGCAGAGCATATTGAAATTAGTAATTTATTAATAATTTAATGTTATTTGTTTTACGTCCCACTAACTACTCTTTAAGGTCTTCGGAGACGCCGAGGTGCCGGAATTTAGTCCCGCAGGAGTTCTTTTACGTGCCAGTAAATCTACCGACACGGGGCTGTCGTATTTGAGCACCTTCAAATACCACCGGACTGAGCCAGGATCGAACCTGCCAAGTTGGGGTTAGAAGGCCAGCGCCTTAACCGTCTGAGCCACTCAGCCCGGCATTGAAATTAGTATCACGATGGGAGAAATGTGTTGAGAAACTTGGTGACTATGTAGAAAAGTAGGTCAAAGATGTAGGCTTATTTGTGATTTGTTTGGTTTTGGTACATATTACATTTTTTGGAAAAAATATTGTGCGTTACTTTCCCTCGTACAATTCTCATGTTAGAAAATCAGTTTAGAGCGAGATATTAATAGTCGTAATATGTGTCAATTTTCTGTTGTCAAATTTGTTTCACTCCGGGATCAAATCACCCATGCAATAATATAACACGCCATTAAACTTCATAGGTTGTAGTAACGAGTGTTGAGGTGTGTGGACAAGGTTTCATGTTGACATAAAACAAAATTGATTTTCAGAGATATATTCCATGGAACTCAAAACCAAGGTTAAATGTAGTTCAAGCCGGTGATACGCATTGCAAGGATTATGATAACTAGACGCACTGAAGTTACTGCGAAAGTGATAAGCCAGCTTGTAACAATAATAATTTTAAACCCAGTACATCTTACATAACGACAGAACAAAACAGCTGAGGATAAAGGGTTATGTAACTCTGACCTGTGTTTTAGAGTTCACTAACAAATCACATTGCGAGCTTCTTTTGGATCTAATAAATAGAGGGCGGATTTTGGCATGCTGTATTTCCATGTTTTGTTTGATTCAAGATAAATTAGAAATAAAAGCGATTCATACAATTTGAAATCGAATGGTTAAGTTTTTATAGTGAAAGCGTCCGTAGCTCAGGCGACAGCGCACCGGCTTCTCACCGCTGGGTTCCGTGGTTCAAATCCCGGTCACTCCATGTGAGATTTGTGCTGGACAGAGCGAACGCGGGACAGGATTTCCTCCGGGTACTCCAGTTTTCCCCGTCATCGTTCATTCCTGCGACACTCTGCGATAACATTTCATTTCATCTGTCAGTCATTAATCATTACCCCAAAGGAGTGCGACAGGCTTCGGCAGCCGATACAATTCCTATCTTCGGCGCTAGATGGGGGCTTCATTCATTCATTCATTCATTCATTCATTCCATTCCTGAGCCGGTCAAATTACTGGCTGGGGATTTTCATTTTTCATTTTCAAGTTTTATACTGCATATATAAGGAATACGTGTATTTTTTTGCAAGTTGCTTTGCACCGACAGAGATAGGTCTTATTGCGACGATGGGACAGGAAAGGGCTAGGAGTGGGAAGGAAGCGGCCGTGGCCTTAATTAAGGTACAGCCCCAGCATTCCCCTGGTGTCAAAATGGGAAACCACAGAAAACCATCTTCAGGGCTGCCGACAATGGGGTTCAAACCCACTGTCTCCCGAATACTGGATACTGGCCGCACTTAAGCGACTGCAGCTATCGAGCTCGGTACATATTTTTATATGTGTGCATATAATTATAGTAACTGCAGTTTTATTATTTTTATTTTGTATAAAACAACCTGTCCGCCTCTGTGGTGTAGTGGTTAGTGTGATTAGCTGCCACCCCCGGAGGCCCGGGTTCGATTCCCGGCTCTGCCACGAAATTTGAAAAGTGGTACGAGGGCTGGAACGGGGTCCACTCAGCCTCGGGAGGTCAACTGAGTAGAGGTGGTTTCGATTCCCACCGCAGCCATCCTGGAAGTGGTTTTCCGTGGTTTCCCACTTCTCCTCCAGGCGAATGCCGGGATGGTACCTAACTTAAGGCCACGGCCGCTTCCTTCCCTCTTCCTTGCCTATCCCTTCCAATCTTCCCATCCCTCCACAAGGCCCCTGTTCAGCATAGCAGGTGAGGCCGCCTGGGCGAGGTACTGGTCATACTCCCCAGTTGTATCCCCGACCAAGAGTCTGAAGCTCCAGGACACTGCCCTTGAGGCGGTAGAGGTGGGATCCCTCGCTAAGTCCGAGGGAAAAACCGAACCTGGAGGGTAAACAGATGATGATGATGATGATAAAACAACCTATAATACTGCGTATTGATATTCAAATCGGTACAACAATCCAAACAAATGTATATCTAAAACATTTCGGTCGCCGCCGGAAGCCTTTACTTTGCATGTTTTTGAGTGCCGACAGTATTAACAATAGTTTGACAATGTGCAATTTTCTTTTTTGGTGGCGTTTTGGTATTCGGTTCGAATGTAGGAATCATAGAAAAATAAGTAGCAGAGAGAAGAGATTCTTCCTCGATACTTAGCAGAAACCAACCTACCCGCCCCAAAAAGTGTTCTTACTTACATACAGTAGAAGAATTAAAATAGAAACCGTCTGAAACTAAATAATGCCACCATTTTCTTTGTTCCTTATGGTCTTGTCACTAGCAGGACGTAACCATTCCAGACCAATTGAGGACCGAAGATAGATAAGGATGAAAGTGCAGAAATATGAAATATGTGTGGGTTTTTTTTTGTAAAGGGGATATATTAGTCATGCCGTATACGGTGGTAACTTGTGCATGTGCCAGACGTCATTAGTTTAGAAGTTTAGTCGGTAGGAAGTTCAACAGGTAGAGCCACAGTCCATTGTGCCCAGCCACTGCTGAGGTGGGAATCGAACCCACCTCTACTCAGTTGACCTCCCGAGGCTGAGTGGGCCCCGTTCCAGCCCTCGTACCACTTTTCAAATTTCGTGGCAGAGCCGGGAATCGAACCCGGGTCTCCTGGGGTGACAGCTAATCACACTAACCGCCACACCACAGAGGTGGACGTAGACAATATACATGGGCGTAAAATGAAATCCCAACATCAAGAAGAAGTTGTGCTAGATAAACGAAATTTGGAAGGCGTGTTTGCACATCTGAAAGATGACGCCTATTTAAATTTGCGCGCTAGCTCACGAAGTGTAGTGCTATTGGCTCAACTATGAACTTGCAAACCATGTTTGCTATAAATACGCGCTGTGCACTTCGTGAGCGCTACTCACCGTCCCGTGTTGAGGTTGTGAGATAGGTGTGAGTCAAGCATGCCTTTAAGAAGACGAAGAAGGCAGTATCAGCGGCTTACTGAGTTTGAACGAGGCAGTGTAATAGGGTTACGAGAAGGCGGATGTTCTTTCCGCGATATTGTAGTTAGACTTGGCAGGGATGTATGCACAGTGCATGGATGTTGGCAACAATGGTCACAGGAAGACGCTATCTCAAGAAGGCCGAGATCCGGCAGCACACGTGCCACTGCGGAGAGGGAAGAACGCTGTATTCGCCGCATGACTGTGGTGGATCGTATTGCACCTGCAGCAGCCATTAGAGATTCAATTGACATCAGAGTGACACAGAGAACGGTAAAAAATCGATTACTTGAGGGACAACTCCGAGCGAGACGTCCTGTACCGTTCATCCCACTAACTCCGAATCACCGCCATCTACGACTTTAGTGGTGGTGGAGTGAAGATCTGTTGTGTTATCAGATGAGAGCCGTTTCTGCCTTGGTGCCAGCGATGGCCGTAGGTTGGTAAGAAATGTGACCAGATGAGCGCTTGGAATCAAGCTGTCTGCGGCGTCATTACACTGGACCTACACCAGGAGTTATGGTCTGGGGAGCGATTTCCTTTGACACCAGGAGCACTCTTGTCGTTAGCCCACGAACCTTGACCGGGGATTTGTACGTCAGACTGATGAGTGAGCCGGTTGTGCTGCCATTCTTTCGCAGTATTTAAGGGGGTGTTTCCCAACAGGATAACGCTCGTCCTCATACTGCTGCTGTCACCCAACGTGCTCTACAGAGTATCGACTAGTTGTCGTTGCTTGCGAGATCACCAGACCTTTCGCTCAATGAGCACGTATGGGGCATTATAGGACGACAAATCCAGCGTCATCCAATATCAGCATTATCCGTTGCCGATTTGACTGACAACTACAACCGGTGTGGGACTCCCTCTCACAAAATAACATAAGTGACATACGTCACCTGTAATATACAATGCATGCATGTTTGCATGTCACATGTCTTCTCGCGCATACCTGAACCTGTGATCTCGAAACTTTAATCAAATAAATATGTTACCTAGACAATTGCTTAGCCTGGATTTCATTCTTTTAAATTAAAATATTCTTGGTGTTGGGATTTCATTTTCCGCCAGTTTAATGGCAGCTGAAACTCCCGTGGTTGAAGCGCAGGCGTATGATGGACATGACATAACGTCAATTCCAGTTCCATTGGGAGAACCACAATGTTATGTGTGGGTGTTCCTGTATTTTAGAGTAGTGGTAGCTTCGATCGCTCTTGCTAAACATCAGCTTACACAAGCGGTTCGTGTGCTTGTTGTGATTCACTTTACATTCGTTGAGGTGTATTGTGTTTGTCACTTGGCTTATGTGACGATTTGGTACATACGCATGAAATCGCATCAAATAACAATATCCTGTAAGTGTATATACAAGCTACTGACGACAGTTCAGATACGTAAGTTAGGGAAGAAAATACCATAAAATTAAGAAAACAGGCTGCATCTTTGGAGAAGCGAAATTAATATACCGAGCAAGTGACTGCGCAGATGGCCACGTAGCTATCAGCTTGCATTCGGGAGATAGTGGGTTCAAACCCCACTGTCGGCAGCCTTGAAGATTTTTCCGTGGTTTCCCCATTTTCACACCAGGCAAATGCTGGGACCGTACCTTGATTAAGGCCACGGTCAATTTGTTCTCATTCTTAGCACTTTCCTGTCCTATAGTCGCCATAAGACCTGTCTGCGTCGGTGCGACGTAAAACAAATTGTAAAAAGGAGAGATAAAGAAAAAGAAAGAAAGAAAGAAAGAAAGAAAGAAAGAAAGAAAGAAAGAAACGAAATGCATCTAACTAGTAGCTCAACGATTCGAAAAGTTTGAATCACGACTAAATTGTTTTCATTCCTCCCCTGAAGGGGGTAGGCGAACCTCTTAGGCGGGGACACCGTCTCTCAGGCCAGGAGATTTGTTCTGGTGATGGAGATGTTCGGAGAAAGTGAGAGAGCTGGCGGCCTTGATCTATACTAGGAACTGTCCCAGCATTCACCTTAGTACAGGAATAAAGAAAACCACGGAAAACCATTCTCAGGACAACCGACGGTGGAGACCTCTTCCGAACGCAGAGGTGTAGGAGCCACGGTAGAGCTGTAGCCACTTGTATGCCGAGCCTTCACTGAAACTGCCGACGCATCTTGAATATTCTGTTTGGAAGAACCTGAAGTATAAAGTGCAGGCACGTTAGAGAAAAGCAAACTTTTGGGTAATATCGGATTTGACTTAAAAAAAGGTGATTCTTAATGATGTTACATAGAAAACAGTAAGGAATTCCGTAGGTTATTTACTGAGCGAGTTGGCCATGCGGTTATGGGCGCACAACTGTGACCTTGCATCCGGGAGATAGTGGGTTCGAACCCCACTCTCGGAAGCCCTGTGGTTTCCCATTTTCATACAAGGCAAATGCTAGGGCTGTACCTTAATAAAGGCCGCGGCCTATTCCTTCCCGCTCCTGGGCCTTTCCTATTCCATCGTCGCCATAAGACCTATCGGCGACGGTGTGACGTAAAGCCAATTGTATATATATATATTTGATTTTCTTATACATTAAGCCGGGTAAGCTACAGAAAATGTCCAGTAAGACGTCTTAAGATTACCTCTCTTTCTTCTTGAAGGAGGAGCCCACAGAGTAGAGTAAGGTGCTCGCCAAAGGTGCGCAGACCTTACGACGCACTAACATCTTAATGAAAGCCTTCATGAACCGAGAATGAACAAGTATACTCACAGACTGATGTGCACCACAAGCCTCGCGGCCTCTGTAAGTCAGGAAATCCAAGGTCCTGTCTTTACGTTGACCTTCAGGAGGTAAGGGGTCAAGCAGGAGATTCTTACCTCGACCTTTGATTTCAGCATGTAGGTCAATAACTAACCAGCGAAGGGCTGACCAAGAATGTATACCTACTTATTAATAACCAGAAGTTAAATTTGTTTGTGAGATGAGATGATAATAATAATAATAATAATAATAATAATAATAATAATAATAATAATAATAATACCGAGTAAGTTGGCCGTGTGGTTAGGGACACGTAACTGTAAGCTTGCATTCTGGAGATTGTAGGTTCGAGCCCTACCGTCGGCAACCCTGAAGATGGATTTTCCGTTGTTGACCATTTTCAGACATTCAGATACTGAGACTGTATCTTAATTTAGATCACTACCTTTCCCATTCCTACCCTTTCTTCCTGATACTTTTACGTTGCACTTTTACGTTCTCCGGGTTTTCGACGACGCAAGGGTGGTTAAGGGCTAGGATTGGGAAGGCAGCGGCCGCTGCCTTCATTAAGGTACAGCTCCGCATTTCTTTGATTGAAGGAGCCTTGCCTTTTCTTTCGTTACTTTATAACTAAAGCCCGGAAGTTAGGCAAAATGCCACTTTTATTTAGGTGGATATATCGAAGTTTAACGTAGAGGCAAACATGTTTCCGTACGTTTAGGAACGGTAACTAATCCCATGCCACTACAGCCCTGAAGGACCTTGGCTTACCAAGCAATCGCTGTTCAGCCCGATGGCCTGCAGATTACGAGGTGTCGTGTGGTCAGCACGACGAATCCTCTCGGCCGTTATTCTTGGTTTTCTAGACCGGGGCTGCAAACTCACCGTCAGATAGCTCCTCGATTCTAATCACTTAGGCTGAGTGGACCTCGAACCAGCCCTCAAATCCAGGTAAAAATCCCCGACCTGACCGGGAATCGAACCCGAGACCACTGCGTAAGAGGCAGGCACGCTATCCCCACACCATGGAGCGGGCTTGGGGACGGTAGGATCAGTTATTATTTTGCCTTTTGTTTGCCTATTTTAGCTTCCGTAGCCTATGTAATAGCTTACTGCCTTTCTTGCATTTTTAAAGTTGTTGTGGATATTTTTAAAGCTGTTATTTATGTATTAAAAGTAATCATTGGAAAGAAAAACTATATACTGTAATTTCAATGTACTGTACTACTACTACTGCTACTACTACTACTACTACTACTACTACTACTACTACTAATAATAATAATAATAATAATGAAAAATCATTTTAGCATAATAGATAAAAAATAACATTTACATAAATAATGTTATGAGGGTTGACAGGTCACGTCCTTGCTAAAATTAAGTGCTGGTGGTGATTATTGTTTTGAGAGGAATTTGGTAACCATTCTGTGACATCACTGATAGCAAGCACAATGGAAGTGGTTGGATATTTCGAAAAATGAAGGTATCGGCAAAGGAAAGGGAAGGCCCACGAAGAGCGCTAAAATGTAAGACTCCCCAGGGCTCGCAAATCTACTACCGTCGGGGTCGAAAAAGAACAAGAATTGACCAAGGGAGGTCAGACAGGAAAGGTAAGAGCGAGGAAGCTGACACAAATGAGTGGAAGCAACGCCAGACTCAGCTAGGGGAACCGTGGTCGCCAACCCACACTGCCAAGTTGAGAGGCCTGGTCCCCCTTTTAGTCGCCTCTTACGACAGACAGGGGATACCGTTGACGTTATTCTGCCATCCCCACCCACAGGGGGATGTAACATTAATTACTAAAATGTGATGCAGATGTGTGTTACGTAGCTTACATTAAAGCATCTTTATTATTTAGTACCCATTTAGTCATTATAAATACCAATTTTGTCCGCCTCTGTGGTGTAGTGGTTAGCGTGATTAGCTGCCACCCCCGGAGGCCCGGGTTCGATTCCCCGATCTGCCACGAAATTTGAAAAGTGGTACGAGGGCTGGAACGGGGTCCACTCAGCCTCGGGAGGTCAACTGAGTAGAGGTGGGTTCGATTCCCACCTCATCCATCCTGGAAGTGGTTTTCCGTGGTTTCCCACTTCTCCTCCAGGCGAATGCCGGGATGGTACCTAACTTAAGGCCAAGGCCGCTTCCTTCCCTCTTCCTTGCCTATCCCTTCCAATCTTCCCATCCCTCCACAAGGCCCCTGTTCAGCATAGCAGGTGAGGCCGCCTGGGCGAGGTACTAGTCATACTCCCCAGTTGTATCCCCCGACCAAGAGTCTGAAGCTCCAGGACACTGCCCTTGAGGTGGTAGAGGTGGGATCTCTCGCTAAGTCCGAGGGAAAAACCGAACCTGGAGGGTAAACAGATGATGATGATGATGATGATGATGATGATGATAAATACCAATTTTAAGTATTTTACTGTATATTTCCTAAATATTAAGTGCTTATTTGCCTGCCTATTTTAGACAAATTAAATGCTTGAACTTCTGAGCTCTATTTATAACATATTCCGTAGCGGATTTTTTTGACACTTCATTACAAGCTTCAAAAGTTAGCGATATTATGTTGATGTGTCTATAACATTTCGGTAGCGTTTTAAGGGATCCGATCGTGCGGTTTGGATCGCGCAGTTGGATATGGGAGGTGGTGAATTCGAATCCCACCGTCGGTAGTCCTGAACATGGTTTTCCCTGTTTTTCCATTTTCACATCAGGTAAGTTTAAATGCCGGAGCCTTACCTCAATTAAGGCCACGGACGCTACCATCCTAATTCTATCATAAGGTTTTCGGCGACGCAGGTATGGAGAAGTCTTTCAAACCTCTTTAAATAAAGGAAAGCGTGGTAAGCGACATTTGTGATATTTGAATTCGCTACATGTCCGCCTCTGTGGTGTAGTGGTTAGTGTGATTAGCTGTCACCCCCGGAGGCCCGAGTTCAATTCCCGGCTCTGCCACGAAATTTGAAATGTGGTATGAGGGCTGGAATGAGGTCCACTCAGCCTCGGGAGGTCAACCGAGTAGCGGTGGGTTCGATTCCCACCTCAGCCATCCTGGAAGTGGTTTTCTGTGGTTTTCCACTTCTCTTCCAGGCAAATGCCGCGATGGTACCTAATTTAATGCCACGGCCGCTTCCTTCCCTCTTCCTTGCCTGTCCCTTCCAATCTTCCCATCACCCACTAGGCCCCAGTTCAGCATAGCAGGTGAGGCCGCCTGGGTGAGGTACTAGTCATCCTCCCCAGTTGTATCCCCGACCCAGAGTTTGAAGCTCCAGGACACTGCCCTTGAGGCGGTAGAGATAGGATCTCTCGCTGAGTCCGCGGAATAAACCGACCCTGGAGGGTAAACAGATAAAGAAGGAGAAGAAGAAGAAGAAGAAGAAGAAGAAGAATAATTAGCCACATATCTCAAAGAACAAGGAGTTCTTTGTCAGGAAATTAAAAAAAATACATGGCATGCAGTCAAGTACCAGTTTGTTGTATTAATAGGATAATTTGTTTGATAATAAAACAATATTTATAAAATTCTGGCTTTCTCGGGACGATATATTGCCTATACATCTAGAAGAAATATGCTTTGTCATGGTGAAATAATTGCTGAAATGGGCCTAGCCTGAGTGGTTTTCGAGATTACTTTCCATATATAAACAAATTCACAAAGTTTCTCTCTTAATAATATTAGTATACAAGTACAGATGAGGTACGGCTCCACGGCTAAATGGTTAGCGTGCTGGTCACAGGGGCACCGGGTTCGATTCCCGGCAGGGTCGGAAAATTTGACTATCATTGGTTAATTCTGCTGGCACGGGGGCTGGGTGTATGTGTCGTCTTCATCATCATTTTATCCTCATCACGACGCGCAGGTCGCCTACTGGTGTCAAATCAAAAGACCGGCACCTGGCGAGCCGAACATGTCCTCGGACACTCCCGGCACTAAACGACATATTTCATTTCAGTATAGATGAGGAAACATGAACGTCAGTCTAGACTGCATGGTGTACACACAGTGTATTCTCTTCGTCCATTACATCATTCAGACGTCCTCCACGGAGCGATTACAGGAAAGCATCGAGTATTGCACGAAGTGGAACAATTATATTATATACTGTAGGTTCGATTAAGTGGAGCATTCAGATTATAATTACGTGTTACAGATTGAGTATCAAGGTGAAATATCACACCGCAAACATGGTACAAAGCATTTCAATGTGAACCACATATCTCGTGATGATGTATGAATTAAAAGGTCATGTCTCCTCCCTACGAACCAAGAACTGGCTTGCCAGACAAACCATGTGAAGAATTTATACATCAACTAGCTGTTGCCCGCGGCAACGCTCGCGCGAATTTCATGGAAACGTGCAGGAAGAAGAAACATGCGTCCTGATCTAGTGACGGTCTGTTTAGTCCTACCATTGTGCGGTTCCTTTGTAACTTTGGTACGTTGAGGGTCGGTGGTGGTACTGATATTTTCTTCGAATAGGAAAGATGGTTTCAACCGGTCTAATGAACTGCGCTTAGTTGATCCATCGAAACCGTTAAGTGTATTTTCCGAAAACAAATACGTGTTCTTTATTCTTAAAAGAGATTCCAAATACCAACGTTCATATCTGTAATATCTTCAGTAGCCTCATAAAAAGAATTCAACCGAGCTCGATAGCTGCAGTCGCTTCAGTGCGGCCAGTATCCAGTATTCGGGAGATAGTAGGTTCGAACCCCACTGTCGGCAACCCTGAAAATGGTTTTCCGTGGTTTCCCATTTTCACACCAGGAAAATGCTGGGGCTGTACCTTAATTAAGGCCACGGCCGCTTCCTTCCCACCCCTAGCCCTTTCCTGTCCCATCGTCGCCGTAAGACCTATCTGTGTCGGTGCGACCTTAAACAACTAGCAAAAAAAAAAAAAAAATTCAATCCCTTTCTTACTTTTTATTTTTTTTACAATTTGCTTTTTGTCGCACCGACACAGATAGGTCTTATGGCGACGATGGGATAGGAAAGGCCCAGGAGTTCAAAGGAAGCGGCCCTGGCCTTAATTAAGGTACAGGCCCAGCATTTTACTGATGAGAAAATGGGAAACCAGGGAAAACCATCTTCAGGGCTGCCGACAGTGGGGATCGAACCCACTATCTCCCGGATGCAAGCTTACAGCTGCGCGGCCGGAACCGCACGGTCAACTCGCCAAGTTACTTCTCTTCAATCCCCCCCCCCCCAAAGTATTTTATGAAAAAAATAGACTACGTTTTTCTTTCTTTTGAAAGGCGATTCCGAATACCAATTTTCACTCCTCCCCCCCCCCGTCCCCCGGTTAAGTGAATTTTCTGAAAACAAAAAGTAAATGTTTCTTTATTTTTGAAGGTGATTCTAAATACCACACCCCCTAAGTGGATTTTTCGAAGACAAAAAATACGTGTTTCTTTGTTTTTAATGGAGATTCCGAATACCAATTTTCGTGTTTGTAACATATTCTGTTTTCGAGATATAAGTATCCTCATAACAATAATTCAATCACTTTTTCAATTCCTTTTACACCCCTTAAGCGAATTTTCCGAAAAAGAAAAATACGGGTTTCTTTATTTTCAAAGCAGATTCCAAATACCAATTTTTTACTGTTACCATTGATGCTTTCACGGCCCGTACTTATAGACATGATACTGTATAGGCTTTTGGGCTTATGCCGTGTCAAGAAAATAAGGTGAAATTCTTCACGTTTCGCAGAGAACTGTGCTCTTCGGTCAGCTTCCTCTTCGAACGCTAGAGTTGTGCCACGTCCTGGGAGCCATCTGGTGGCGAATTAACGTTCCATTTCCACTTCTATTATAACGTCTAAATTTTAAAGAGTCATTGTTTAAGAAGCCTTTCTCGTGGACAGTCCAGATTTCTTCTGAGGACGCAGAGCACAGTTCTCTGCGAAACGTAAAGAATTTCACCTTATTTTCTTGACACGGCATAAGCCCAAAAGCCTATACAGTATCACCATTTTTTACGTCTGTGATCTGTTACGTTTTTGAGATAGAAATACACTCATTTAAATATTTAACCCCCCTTAGCGACGGAATATCCAAAAATCCTCCCTTAGTGACCACCTACGTTGAAATACAAATGTATCCCCGAAGTTTCACTTCTTTATGTCCAGTAGTTTTGACTCGGCGATGATGAATCTGTCTGTCAGTCAGTCAGTCCGTCAGTCCGTCAGTCAGTTAGTCAGGACATGTTATTTTATATACATCAATAAACGCTACACGAATACGAAGCAGAACATTCAAACGAATATTTTTGTTAAAGAGCTTTCAGAATTATTATGCTCAGAAGTGATCACCCCGAATTATTCGTGAACAGTGAAAATTAACCTGGAACAGAATAATTGAATCGGTTATTTGAGAAACAACACCCGTTCATTTTCAGCCAAAATGAGTTTGATTCATATATGATAATATATGTACATGATTTGGAAACAAACATGCACATGCCATGCATTTTTATAGTTTTCTTTATCTGTTTACTACGTATATAGATGATTTAGTGATTTAGTAATAATAGTTTGGTTGTTTTTCATTGTGTATATTCATTGTGAACATTTTTGAATGGCAGAGTGTGCTATTTATGTGCTTTGTGAATCAACGACGTTTGTTTACATTTTGCATGTTAACTACAGGTTATATTAACACATCTAAATTTTCTTCTTTTCTACTACTGTTGAGGAATATGAATGTGTATGTATAAATACGGTATATTGCTATTCCTATTACATCCTGATCTAGAAAGCCAGGAATATTTGCTAGTTGCTTTACGTCGCACCGACACAGGTCTTATGGCGACGATGGGACACGGAAGGGCTAGGAGTGGGAAGGAAGCGGCCGTGGCCTTAATTAAGGTACATCCCCAGCATTTGCCTGGTGTGAAAGTGGGAAACCACGGAAAACCATTTTCAGGGCTGCCGACAGTGGGGTTCGAATCTACTATCTCCCGAATACTGGATACTGGCCGCACTTAAGCGACTGCAGCCATCGAGCTCGGTGAAAGCCAAGAATAACGGCCGAGAGGATTCGTCGTGCCGACCACACGAGACCTCGTAATTTGCAGGCCTTCGGGCTGAAAAGCGGTCGCTTGATAGGCCATGGCCCTTCGGGGCTGTTGAGCCACAGGCTTTGGTATTCCTATTACGTAAGTAGTATGTGGAACATTTTTTTCTTTCTTAATCCGCTTACCCTCCAGGGTTGGTTTTTCCCTCGGACTCGGCGAGGGATCCCACCTCTACCGTCTCTTGGAGTGTGAGACTTTGGGTCCGTGGATACAACTGGGAAGGAGGACCAGTTTCTCGCTCAGGTGGTCTCACCTGCTATCCTGAACAGGGACCTTTTGGGGGATGGGAAGGTTGGAAGAGATAGACAAGGAAGGAAGCGGCCGTAGCCTTACGTTAGGAACCATCCCGGCATTTGCCTGGAGGAGAAGTGGGAAACCACGGAAAACCACTTCGAAGATGGCTGAGGTGGGAATCGATTCCCCCTCTACTTAGCTGACCTCCCGAGGCTGAGTGGACCCCGTTCCAGCCCTCGTAGCACTTTTCAAATTTCGTGGCAGAGCCGGGAATCGAACACGGGCCTCCGAGGGTGGCAACTAATCACACTAAATGTGGAGCATATGAGGGTATTTATACAATCTTTTGAAATAGTGACAGGTTTGTTATTGTTGAACGTAAATTGAAAATAACGCTTTCGGTCCGAAAACATGGCCGTTTCCTTCGACGGCCGTACATTCCTGAATCGGGATGCCAATCAGGAAAAATCGCCGTGAGCATTGGGGCACTCATCCCACTGACACATCAGGTTGAAGATCCCCGTGTTGTAAAACACCGTGCCCTGCTGCGTGAAGAAGTCTGTAACCGCCTGCTGCACATCCTCGTCCGACGGGAAGCGTCGACCCTTCAAGGCCTTTTTGAGGAAACCAAGGACAATAATTGCATGGGGAGAGAGCAGGGCTATAGGGCGGATGTCTCCTATTTGAGTTTGCGTACCTTATACTGGCCGTCCAGATCGACCTATGTCTTGTGTCGAAACGCGACCCGCACAGAACTTGGTGCACCATTCCACAACGAACCTTACAGTGCGATCAAGGCACCCGCTTATTTGCATAGTCCACAACTTGATAAGACGATGCCTGATTATATGTTTTACGTTTCGTTTAAAATTCGTCGACTTCTCATATATATTTATGAAGATGCCAGGGTTTGATCTGTCTAGAGGGACTTGGTCCATGGTGAACAGAATTCGGACCATGGGCTGACTCACTGTACAAGTAAAATAAGGCGCCCTCTGCTCATTGTGATAGCGATGCTAAGAGACAGACAGTAAAGCACATAGTGTCAGGGTCATGTATATCCATGGTAGACATGAGGCTTTGCCCATGCACCACGCGAGGTAGTGGTGCATACCGTGTGATTCAAAAGGTGGCGCAGAAAACGAGGTAGCCCAGACAGAGAGGGAAGGGGGTCGAAATTAAACGACTTTCGAGTAGGAAGGTATAATCTAGGACAAAACCTTGCACCAGGGCAAGAGTGAGGATATCAGGAAAGACATAAAGGAAAAATTATTTCAATTATTTTTCCAAACTGTTCTACATTCCTGAACAACTGACAGGATACTTGCAGCAATTGCTGACATTCGTGCGATGTTTGGTATATCTAGTAGAATGTTCATGAGTTCGCCGATGTGATGTCTGTACTGAATGTGGCGGGCGAATTTTCGAACGGATGTGTGTTCTATCAGGACTGTAAATGAGATTGAATCAAGGTGCAGCAAAGCTAATGCAGTGAGCTCGCAGTTACGATCAACAGTATCCTGTAACAAGGAAGTCAGCTCCCGGACGAAACTATCTCTACATCGGTCTGTTTTCACATCAACGTTGCTTTACGGGAGTGAAAGCTGGGTGGACTCAGAATATCTTATTCATAAGTTAGAAGTAACAGACATGAAAGTAGCAAGAATTATTGCTGGTTGATAATGGTGGGAACAATGACAGGATAGTACTCGGAATGAAGGGATAAAAGATAAGTTAGGAATGAATTCGATGGATGAAGATGTACGCGTAAAGTGGCTTCGGTGGTGGGGTCATGTGAGGCGAATGGAGGAGAATAGGTAATCTAGGAGAGTAATGGGCTTTGTCATGGAGGGTAAGAGAAGTAATGGGAGACCAAGACGACGATGGTTAGACTCGGTTCCTAACGATTTAAAGATAAGAGATATAGAACTAAACGAGGCCACATAACTAGTTAGTAAATTCACAGAGGCTTGCAGACTGAACGCTGAAAGGCATTTTCCTTTCACAAATTTTCATTGCCCAGTGTTTAACTTCACTGTGTGCGGAAACGACTATCACTTCATTATTAGAATAAAATAGTAATAATGGTAACAATTATAACCACATTGTAAACAGTTGCATCATATTAAGAAAACAATAGCGTCTGAGCTTAATTCCTAGGTAGTTAATACTTGGGATAAGTGAAAGCTCCTCTAAAAGAAAGTGACCAATGTCAGATGATAAAATATCATAAATAAGATTTTTCGTTTACATGTTGACATTAATATGTCTTAGAGCTGGGGATCACCCGAAAATTTGTGTAATGAAACAGTGTCATGTAACAAAATGTATGACGCGATGTCATGGAGCAACAGTACCTTGAGAGCTGCACAGGCCGTGGATCTCTGTGTCATAGCCATCCATCAATACTTCACATCACAGCTTGCACGGCTATAACAATGCGTCACATATTTTATTGAAAGACATATTTACGATCATTTAATTTCCCCAAAGGGAAATTGATAATACTTTGTTTGAAATTGGCTTTCGTCGTACCGACACAGATAGGTCTTATGGCCACGATGGGATAGGAAAGGCCTAGGAATGGGAAGGAAGCTTCCGTAGCCTTAATTAAGGTAAGACCCAGCATTTGCCTGGTGTGAAAATGGGAAACCACGGAAAAACATTTTCAAGGCTGCCGACAGTGGAACTCGAACCCACTATCTCCCGGATGCAAGCTCACAGCTGCGCTAACTCCACGGCCAACTCGCCCGGTATAATAATTTGAAGCAATAGCTCATCGTAATCAAGTTTTATCAATCATATCTTACGGATTTTAGGCCCAAGTTTATCAAATTTATAATACTGGTACACATTATGTATGAAAAAATACGTATGCTTTTTCAGAACAGCTGTTTAGTTCTAAACAAATATCCCCGATGAATTGGAAAAAGACAAAGAAGAAGAATAAGAAAAAGAAGCTTAAGCATTCTAAACTTCATGTCCATACGTTCTCTGAATCCACCAACCTATAACCTGTTTAGCTCTCGATTATTGTAGTTGAAAGTCATTTTATTACAGTTCAATTTCTACTTACATGTGAAAGGAAATACCAGATCCCTTCTGATAGCGATCTGTACAAATAAAGGCCGCACACGAATTCACCCTCGTGAATATCTTTCCATTCCACACGTAAGGCCAAACTTACTTCCTTTTAATATTGCCGATCAATTTAACTACGTAATGTTATAAGCTCCTACATTCCTTGAAAATATTTGACAATATATTATCACTCCGTCACATATAGTACTACAACAGATCCACTAACAGACATGATTCAAATAGAAAACATGCAAGGAACTGTAGACATTACCACGTGCTAGTCATGCATTCGAAGCTGAAGCGCCCACAACATGGCGATGCGCGAAAGTGTTCAATATTCCGCATAGCATCAGCGCGCTCTGTGAATCTAGATAAGTAATATTAAAGTCTTGAACATTTCCTACATCGTCCCATTGTTATAAAAAATGTAGGGTGTATTCTACGCATGACTCTTATTTATATTAATTTCAGGTTTCAAGAAGACATGCTAACGCTCTATAAACATGATGCCCACAAGGACAATATAAAGGAAGGTACTTGAACCAAAGAAAAACTGGGGGTACTTGGATGAGGAGTAATAATTTTTCAGATTGGCTATAGATGTCTTTAGGGAAAGAATAATTTTCTTTTATGGTCAATTGGTCCGAATGATCCCGGAAGACTGACAAAACATTTGACCATTTTAACAAAAAACTCAAAACACAATTAAGTTGGTTCATAGAAGTGAAAAAGGATTTAGCAGAAATGACGATTACTATTGGACATATAAGTGCAATCAGAAGATGTCAACAGGTTTTGGTTCATTCTTATATCAGTTTTAATTCATGGCGTAACAGCGTTTGAATGTTTTAATTATTAGATCAGTATAAGGTGTTAATGTGCCACAGACTACTTAAGGAACCAACAAAAACAACCAAAGTTAAAATGTAATCAGTGTTTGACAACATTTGTTTAGCATTAAGGAACTAGGACAATGAACTTCAGAAAGTGTATGTCATCAGTTTTTGTGTATACATTATACATGCTTATTGTAAAAGGTTAATAGAGTAATAAAAAGGTGTTTGATTTAAAAAAAAAACTAAAGCAGAAATTCTAGACAGGCTCACATTTCGCAATAGAATGAGGGAGTTCGGGAGTTTTCCGGAAAAAGACAGCAAGCGTGCAACTGTCTGGTCGGATGAAAGAAAATGATGATGATGATGATGATGATGATGATGCTTGTTGTTTTAAGGGGCCTAACATCGAAGGCCATCGGCCCCAATGAAAGAAGAAAGAACACAGTCAAAGTACGAAGAAGCACTGGAGAGATCGAAAATTAACAAATGAGACAAAATCATTAGGAATTTATTTTTCGTGGTCCACAGATGGTCGAAATCGAATAAATAATAATAATAATAATAATAATAATAATAATAATAATAATAATAATAATAATAATAATAATAATATTTTCATCAAGACCGGTAGCCCTGAGCGCTCTAGCGACCTTTATTATCTAGGATAACGCTCACTTCTATATTCATCACAGAATTGATTTTCTTGGTTTAGCAAAACTAAGTTTTCGTTTCAATCTGAATTTGAAGCTAACATGTTTAATACTGTTGCACGGAAAACAAATGACTACATGCTGCCGTCATTATCGAAATGTAAAGAAGGATGGGAAAGGTCTAGGACTGGGAAGGTAGTGGCCGTGGTCTTAATTAAGTACAGTCTCACAATTTGCCCGGCGGGGAAGTAGAAAACTACTGAAACCATCTTCAGGTCTGTCGATGGTGGGATTCGATTCCACTATCCCCCGAATGCAAGCTCACAGCTACGCGTGGCCAACTCGCTCGGTCGTTATTATTATTATTATTATTATTATTATTATTATTATTATTGTATTTGTTTAATGCTCTTTTAATGGCTGAGAGCTGTATAGAGGGTGCAGTAATGCACCAACAGTTCTAGTGAAGCTAGGATGCCGAACAACTACCCCGAAATTCGATTTCACAGACTTCGAGACGAGCAATCATCCAACTACGCTTCACAGACGAGCAGATAAGCTGAGCAGTGATTTACAATAAAGAAAATCATATCTCGATCGGTAAACAGCTGGAATGTTAATTCAAGAAAATCATAGGAATAAAATGCACTAGACGCTTAAGAAATGTTTCATTTCAAACCAACGAGACCGTAACATTCCATACATGCAAGGTTTTCATCGGAAGAGAGGGAGTTACAGAGTAACAGGTAGACCTATCTCGGAACATTTACCCGAAATAAACAATTTAACAACACGTGATACGAAGAATAAGTTTATTTCAATTATATCTGGGGCTGTCAATACCTGATTGAATATCAGTTTGAAGAGGATGACCTCCCTGACACTCCTCACTCTCCCCGATCGGGATTTCAAATCGGTTCTCAGAGCGAAAACACAGCCGCTATGCCTGTGTGCCCTCATATTAACGATTTTAATGACCTATAGTAGATATTGGCCTAGTGAAGAGCCTCAAAGGTGCTGACCATTCGAAAGCTGGTTGTGGCCAGCACATCATGGAAGCCCTCCAAGTAGGGATTCGTACGACAAGCTTGTGAATAGACTCGTGGAAGACATCCAAGAAGTGAGCTCAGCAATACGTTTACAAAAAACAAAACATTGCAGTATTAACCCTGAAGATGCAACCATTTGTTGGTCGCATGCAGTACTATGTGAGGTGTAGGTTGAAAAATACTCACAAACTTTTAGAGCTAAATCGTGTTTTAAGGATTAATTATCGATTTCACTGGCATTATTTATGTCACCCCAGTCTAGAAAGCCAAGAATAACGGCCGAGAGGATTTGTCATGCTAACCACACGATACCTCATAATCTGCATGCACCATGCTGGGTAGCGGTCGCTTGGTATGCAATGGTCCTTGGGGGCAGTTGCGCCATGGGATTTAGTTTTATATTTTTCTTTATGTCACCAATGAGGAGGTACTCCGTCGTGCTGGTAAATCATGTGAAGTCCTAACTCTGGCAAAATTAAGAAAAGCAACCTATTCCACCACGTCTTTAAATAGGATTCCAGCAAGATATAGCAAATATTTTAGATTCAGGAGGTCAAATGGGTCCACTTCTGTGGTGTAGTGGTTAGTGTGATTAGCTGCCACCCCCGGAGGCCCGGGTTCCATTCCCCGCTCTGCCACGGAATTTGAAAAAAGGTACGAGGGCTGGAACGGGGTCCACTCAGCCTTGTGAGGTCAACTGAGTAGAGGTGGGTTCGATTCGCACGTCAGCCATCCTGGAAGTGGTTTTCCGTGGTTTCCCACTTCTCCTCCAACAAATGCCGGGATGGTACCTAACTTCAGGCCACGGTCGCTTCCTTCCCTCTTTCTTGTTCTATCCCTTCCAATCTTCCCATCCCCCCGCAAGGTCCCTGTTCAGCACAGCAGGTGAGGCCGCCTGGGCGAGGTACTGGTCATCCTCCCCAGTTGTACCCCCAACCCAGAGTCTGAAGCTCCAGGACACAGCCCTTAAGAGATAGAGGTGGGATCCCTCGCAGAGTCCGAGGGAAAAACCGACCCTGGAGGGAAAACAGATAAAGAAGAAGAAGAAGAGGTCAAATGGTCTGTATCGCTACTGACCTATCCAACGCTTTTGATAGGGTAGATGTTGGGAGATTACTGACGAAAATGAGGGCTATTGGACTAGACAAGAGAGTGGTTGAATAGGTGGCTACATTTCTAGAAAATAGAACTCGGAGAATTAGAGTAGGTGAAGCGTTATCTGATCCTGCAATGATTAAGAAGAGGGGTAAGGGGGCGCAGGGCAGTACCATTGGACGTTTATGCTTTCTTATACTTGTAAATGGTATGACTAAAGACCTAGAATCACTGATAGGACTATTTACGGATGATGTTCTACTACTACATCGAGTACCGTAGTAAATGAGTTGCAAGATTGAGAGCGACTGCAATGGGACAGCAGACAATGGTATGACTGCAAAAGGGACGAAAAGTCAAGTAGTAAGTTTCACCCGAGGGAAACGTCCTCTTAGTTTGAATTATTGTGTTGATGGGGTGAAAATATCTCATGGGGAGCACTGTAAGTACCTAAGTGTTAATATAAGGAATCAGCTTCATTGGAGTAATCAAATTAACGAGGTAGTTAAGAAAGGTTACATATCTCTTCACATGGTTATGAGAGTATTTAGCGGTTGTAGTAAGGATATAAAGGAGAGGGAGTCTACGTCTCTGATAAGACCGCAGTTAGAGTATGGCTCCAGTGAACGGGATCCTCGCCAGAACTATAGTCCGCGCACCTTTTAGCGGTATTTCTTTGTACGAGGGTGAGGAGTAAAGAGGGAGCTCTCCCGGTTCCGGTTATACTGCCAACTGAATGGAAATGAAATCTGAATTGAATCGATAATATTATGATCGATCAATATGAATTTTCTAAACCTTCATTATCTTACGCCAACAACTGTGTCACACATTCAATATTTAATATTATATAACATTTCTCCATGCGAATCTTGTTCCTAGCATGAATTCTATAGTTTGGCTTTGCTGTGTAAACAACAACAGTACTAGTACGTAAAGTGTACGCCAGATGTCGCAAAGCGATCCCTAAGCGATTCTTAGTTTATGTTTCAAAGGTTGGCAATACGAATCTCGAAGATAACCGAGGTCGACCGATTCAGCACTAGGGTGTGCATGTATCACTAAAAGGTGCGTGTACGGTACCTGATACGAGAACTAGAAAAAATTTCAAAGGAAAGCAGCACGTTTTTTTCTGGGTCATTTCCGACAAAGGAGTAGCGTTACGAGAATGTTGCAAACTTTGGGCTGGAAAGACTTGGGAGTAAGGAGACGAAATGCTCGAGTATGCGGTGTGTTTCGAGCTTGAGTTGGAATGACAAAAGTAGAAGAATACGCTTGAGTGGAGCTTTTAAAAGTAGGAAAGATCATAATATGAAGAGAAAGTTGAACTACAAGAGGACAAATTGGGGCAAATATTAATTTACAGGACGAGAAGTAAGGACTGGAATAAATTTCCAAGTTCGTTGAAAATATTTAAGAAGGGGCTAGGTAAAACAATTGATAGGGTATCTGCCACCTGGGCGACAGCTCTAAATGCAGATGACTGATGATGATGATGAGACTGCCATAACAATGACTAGATCAGTCCTCCACTATAATCAGTATTGTACTTAGGAACATTTACTACACAAAAAATATCCAGTAATGAACTCATTTCCTCTTACTCATTACAATTCTATAGAATTAGGTATGGAGGAGAAGTCAACGGGTTAGGGCTGGGGTAAAATTGTCAATAGAAGTAGGCAATTATTTAGTTTATTTTCCGGGTTGAACCGTGTTACTGTTTTCTGTACATTACGTACTGTTTGCCGACGTTTCGAATACATTGCAGTATTCTCCCAGGCGGCAATCACACTACAAGAGTGCTTCCTAACCTTGGTCTATATATCCTAGCCTTTCGCTATTTGCTTTACGTCGCACCGACACAGATAGGTCTTATGGCGACGATGGGACAGGAAACGTCTAGGAATGAGAAGGAAGCGGCCGTGGCCTTAATTGACGTACCACCAGCATTTGTCTGGTGTGAAAATGGGAAACCACGGAAGACTATCTTCAGGGCTGCCGACAGTGAGGTTCGAACCCACTATCTCCCGGATGCGAACTCACAGCTGTGCGCCCCTAACCGCACGGCCAACTCACCCGATTCCTAGCCTTTCTGGCTGACGTAAGCTCCATGGCTGTCTCGTGAGATATCTGGAAGGTATGTGTCACAGCCGGGTAGTGGGTATGCCTGTGCCGTTATGTAATAGGAGGTTCGACCTGCGTGTTTATGTTGTGGTCTGTATGTCTTAATCTATGTATGAAAGGCATCCAAGAATTACTGATTGTATATCCTTCTTCTAAATTCATATGACTGGAACATATCGTCGCTCAACAACCAATGTCGCGTATCTGACATTGCTTTTCCTAACCATTATTTTTCCCCTTGAGAATTGTCACGTCCCTCAGCCACATATGGATATTCCGTCCATCAGAACGATTTTTGTTCTGTTAATGGCAGTATGTAAAGTAAAATGAACCTGACCGTACCGTACTGTAGGAATGTATGTTTGCATGACGTATTTACGCACGTCTACAGTATTATTGAACAATAAGGACAAAGGATAATTAGTGATTATTAATATAATGTTAATTGCTTGGAACCTACCGCAATAGGAGAAACAAACTCACAGGAATCAGGTCACCCAGTGAGTTCACCCCCTTCCTCTACAGGGATGTAACGGGCTTTGTTAATTTGTATACAGTATACTGTATTTAAGGTTCATTTTCCTTTACATGGCAGCATAGCAAAATGAACACAACGAATATTATTCTAATGGACTGCATTTCCATTTGTAGCTGGCAGGCGTGCCACGTCTTAAGAGAAATAATGGATTGTCAGATGCGTCGTATTGCTCGCGTAGCGACGATATAAAGAATCTGATAAATAAGTACGAAATCTGTAGGTAAATGTGCTTTGAGAAGCATGATAAACAATACTGGATACGTGAATTCATTTACAGCACTTTATAAAGAAATAATACAGAAAGGGTGGCAATTTCCCTATCATTAGTAAGGTTGAGAACATGCAGTTTTGCCTATTCAAAAAAAAAAAAAAATCTTGTCCACCTCTGTGGTGTAGTGGTTAGTGTGATTTGCTGCCACCCCCGGAGGCCTGGGTTCGATTCCCGGCTCTGCCACGGAAAGTGGAACGAGTAGTGGAACGGGGTCCACTAAGCCTCCGGAGGTCAACTGAGTAGAGTGGGTTCGATTCACACCTCAACCATCCTTGAAGTGGATTTCCGTGGTTTCCCACTTCTTCTCCAGGAAAATTCCGGAATGGTACCTAACTTAAGGCCATGGCAGCTTCTTTCCCTCTTTCTTGTCTATCCCTTCCAATATTCCCATTCCCCCCAAGGCTCCTGTTCAGAAAAGCAGGTGAGGCCACCTGGGCGAGGTACTGGTCCTCCTTCCCAGTGTTATCCCCGACCAAATGTCTCACGCTCCAGGACATTCCCTTGAAGCGGTAGAGGTAGGATCCATCGCTGAGTCCGAGAAAGTAACCACCTCTGGAGGGTAAACGGATTAAATACAAAATAATAATAATATACACATGTTATAAATTCCTTCTCGCTACCACCCTTATGTATTATTATTATTATTATTATTATTATTATTATTATTATTATTATTATTATTTTACATTTCCGCGCAGCCTTTTTAGGGATACTGCATTTTTTGCATGTAGTCTATGTCGTGAAAATTGTTATTGTCACTCATACGATCAGTCATGATAGCACTCTATGGTTCTGAGAGGAAGGCAGTAACTAATTATCATATCCCAATCCTCGCATTACCTACGCTAGATCGAGCAAGTGGTTATGCGGTTTGGGTACGTAGCTGTCAGCTTGCATTTGGGAGATATCGGGTTCGAACCCCACTGTCGGCAGCCCTGAAGATGGATTTCCGTTGTTTCCTAATTTCACACCAGGAAAATACTGGGGTTGTACCTTAGTTAAGGCATGGTCGCTTCCTTCCCACTCCCAGGTCTTTCCTATTCTATCGTACTGAGCCATAAGTTGCTATTACATATCAGACTGCCAATCCTACTGAAATGCCAGCACCAACCGACCCTCTGAGCGATATTTTCACACCATTCATAACAGGGGTTGACTGCATAAGGAACGGTATTACTAGGATCGCTCATACCTCGGTCACTTTCATGTTGTCAAAGCCAAGGATGAGACTGAGACTTTAAACTAGCCCATACCAGAAGACATAGTGCACTGCAAACACTACATACCGCCAGCAAAGGCATAACATTGTAATACTATCTTGAAGGTGAGCAGTTGAAACAAATCGTGCCCACGCGGATGACTGAATCAGAACGTAAAATACCCACCAATGACATATTTTCATTTGAATGCATACAATGTAATAAATGTACCTTTAAGTGCGGCCAGTATCCAGTAATCGGGAGATCGTGGGTTCGAGCCCCACTGTCGCCAGCCCTGAAGATGGTTTTCCGTGGTTTCCCATTTTCACACCAGGCAAATGCCGGGGCTGTACCTTAATTAAGGCCACGGCCGCTTCCTTCCACTTCCTAGGCCTTTCCCGTCCCATCGTCGCCATAAGACATATCTGTGTCGGTGCGACGTAAAGCAAATAGCAACAAAAATAAAAATAAAAAAATAAATGTACCAAAAAGTAAGGTTCCTAGAAGGGAACCATAATTTAATTTCATCGATTGGCTTTTTCAATCGTGGAATTGCACGATTGAATTTCACGATTGAAAAAAACCTAAAGACTCAAAGAGCTCAAATATTTCTATTAAATGTAGCCTATTCTAGACAAATATTCTGCCTATAACAAATTATTGTACTGAACCAGTTTTCATACTGTTATAAGTCGTTACTGTAAATATGAAGTGATTGAAGGTCTAATTTTGTTAGTTATAATTTTAAGGTATGAAGAATAATGTGAACTAATGCTGATAAAAATACAGTAAACTCATCAAAACATATTATGTCCTATGTCCTATAAAATACATGGAATGGAATGGCGTATGGCTTTTAGTGCCGGGAGATCCCAGGACGGGCTCGGCTCGCCAGGTGCGGGTCTTTTGATTTGACCCCCGTAGGCAACCCGCGCGTCGTGATGATGATGATGATGAAAACAACACATACACCCAGCCCCCGTGCCAGGGAAATTAACCAATGAAGGTTAAAATTCCCGATCCTGCCGGGAATCGAACCCGAGACCCCTGTGACCAAAGGCCAGCACGCTAACCATTTAGCCATGGAGCCGGACTATAAGATAGATCAAAATGTATCTTGACCAAAATGTAAATCAACTTTCTAACATCCCGAATAAGTTATTGATCTCTTGAAACATGACATGCAATTCAGTATCCCAATAAGAAACTAACTATGAAAACTACATTTTATTTCATTGAATACTGCAGGAATTACGAGTTTTTCGCTTCTCCTGAAAAATTTGAATTAATGGATATTACACGTTTTGATTGTTTCCTCCTCATATGGTAACGAGTTAATTAATCAAGAACTTCACTTGCAGAGCAAAGCCATTTCCGTACATGCTAGGAAGGCCCTTGAAGGGGCGGAAGGTAAAGGCTTCCACTGTCCATAACCTCGGTGGGGCCGGCCGTCTTTATCCCCAGGAATTAACCTGATACTAATTTTTGATGTAGGCTGAGAAAACCCCAGGGCCATGAGTGATATTCCAGAAGTGATTTCGGCCAAGGCCAGAAAAACTGAATTCGTAGCTGCTACCAGCAAAATCTCGCCAGCAGTACAAAAAAGAAATACACAGTGTTCAAAGAATGGTGTAGGGTGAATGATGTTTCTGTTGTGAATGAAAATGTAATTCTAATATAGGCTATTTAATTTTGTTTAAGAGCGCTGAAGTGTTGCATTTTCTCAATTTTTCAGACTGTAATCAATCCCAGAAGAAGCTGTTTAGAGAGCTTCATCTTGAATGGCTTTTTTCTCAATTAGCTAAGGTCGAGTTTTACGTCCGGATACCCTTCCCGACGCCAAATCTACATGGAGAGATATATTCACTATTGGGTTTTTATGTGGTGGTTGTGTGTAAGTGTAAATGTGTAATAAAACTATCATAAATACCCAATCCCCGAGCTAGAGGAATGGACCATTCGTGGCTAAAATTCCCAGCTCGGCCGGGAAGCGAAACCGGGACAGGAACGACAGGCCATTACGCTGACCATTCAGCCAACGAGGCGGACGAACTGCTTAGTTAGTTTAGCCGGCCTTAGTAGCTCAGACGTTAGACCTTCGAGCCCATCATATTTTAAAATAGTTTTTCTCTGATAAGAATGAACGAAAACCCACAATATTTGGAAGAAGTAATACATCGCGCATTTAAGGCCGCTATTAGCCGTGTGTGACTAGTTGCTCCTGCGAGTCAGGGACCATTGGATTAAATGGGACCTATTACCCGCGGGCGACTAGTGGCGCAACTGAGCAACTAGTCGCCAGCCGTCATCTGAGCCGGGAACTGCTGTGGCAACTCGTAGTTCCTCAAATGCTTGATGGGGCATTGCAGTAAAGGTAACCTATTAACCGTGGGCGACTAGTGGCGCAACTAGTCGCCCGATGTAGCTGCGCGCGCATAACGGAGCATACCCGAGCTTGTGGTCTCTACCCACATAGTTCATTAGCTTATTGCTGGTAGAGTGAATATTTTACTCGTTCATGTGCATTGCCACATTGTGATAGTTCTTTTAATGAACATGGAAACATCAAATAAACTAGCACTTCAAATGAAGGAGATGACAAAACTATTTGAAAGTTGAATACTGATCGAGCAAGTGGCTGTGCGATTTCGATCACGTAGCTATCCGCTTGGATTCGGGAGATAGTGGGTTCGACCCCACTGTCGGCAGCCCTGAAGATGGTTTTCGTTGTTTCCAATTTTTACACCAGGCAAATGCTGGGACTGTACCTTAATTAAGGTCACTGTAGCTTCCTTCTCACTCCTAGCCTTTTCCTGTCCCATCATCGCCATAAGACCTATCTGTGTCGGTGCGACGTAAAGCAGGTTGTAAAGAAAGAAAGAAAAAATAAGAAAGTAGAATAAATACCGAAGAATTAATTTTGGAAGTTGAAAGAAAACAGGCCATTTGAGATTCCAGCATTGAAACTTGCGCAGAAAAAGTGGAATAACTGAATTCTTGGAAGAGTATTTGAAATAACTTCATTCCAGTATTCGAAGAAAAACCCCTGGGCGAGAAGATTGCTCTAGGTAATGTTTATACACTCGTACTATTCAGCATAGAAATGTGTAACAATAACAATTCTATATCATTAAAATTTTTACCATTGTTTCTTTGTCTTGCTATATTAGTGAATTATAACTGAATTGTCGTTCAGATGGATTGGTAAACTGAAGAGGAAATAACGTTTTGTGGACTTGAAATGTTATTTAGAAAAATCTTAAATATTATTGACACTAGGTCTTTTCAGTATTTTATAAGAGAGAATACTTAACATTAAAGTTGTACAATAAACATACGTTGCTTTTTTTACCTACTTTATTTACTACTAGTTACTAAAATTATTTTCATTGCGAACTAAATATTTTTACAGAAATAATTTTATATTCAATAACATTCATGTGTTTCTAATTAGAATTACTTTAAATATTTTTCGTTGGGAAGAATTGGTTAGCGCGCAACAACTATGACGCCATCAATAGCTAATGTATATAGGCCTATGTATGTATGTATGTCCATCTCTTGTCCCGTTTCTCTACTGGTCGGGTATGAAGTGAGATGAATCTGCGCAGCTAGTTTTTACGACCGGGTGCCCTTCCTGACGCCAACCTCATCAAAGGAGTTAATGAGTCAGTTGCTAATGATTAACTAAAATAATTTGGGATGGATTTGAATAACAAGGTTTTCAAAATTACGTATGATTGTAAAATATTTATTATGAGAAAGAAAGTAACGACTATGAGATGACTTAACTCAGTGTGCGGACCAATTTTTCTTCTGCTGGGAAACGCACGTTTAGTCCTGTGTCGTTTCATGTCATATCTTATTTTATGCAGCCTATCAATGACGATATCGACATGCGACGACAAACGGAAAAATTTAATGTAGTCCGCATTTAGATCGTTAACCAATGTATAATATAATCCTCTAGTCAGTCGAGAAACAGACATAGGAAGTTTTCAAATTTTCCTAACCCTTCGGCTTTTCATTTTTTAATAGAAGAGCAAGGAGAAGATGTTCATCATATGACACCATTCTCTCTCTCTCTCTCTCTCTCTCTCTCTCTCTCTCTCTCTCTAGTGACTATGCCCCCAGATGTGAATTGAGCAATTATTCACAAGTTGCGCCACTGATCGCCCGGGATTTAAATCCTCTGGCAACAAGTGTTGCGCAACTAGTCGCTCTCGGCTAATAGCGACCTAAGGGTTAAGAAGGAAGCGATACTTTCCAGTGTGACTCAGTCAAATGTAGCTTTGTTGTTCGATAGATTGAAAAGCTTTTGAGTTACACTGCATAATTTTATACAAAAGAAAAATAATAAAAGGGAATTTTTATTCCATCCGTGACATAAATTAAGTTAAAAAGCCTACATTATCATGTCTTGATAAAACAGAAAACAGCCAGGCTGAGTAGCTCAGGCAGTAAAATACTGGCCTTCTGAGTACAAGCTAGTGGGTTCGAACCCGCCTCAGTCCGTCCATATTTGAAGGTACTCAAGTACATCAGCCGTCAGCCTTGTATCGGTAGATTTACCGGCACGTAAAAGAACTCCTGCGGGACAAAATTCAGACACCTCGGTGTCTTGGAAAACCATTAAAGTAATTATACGAGTAGAGACGCAGAACAAATAACAATTATATTACAAGAAAATCTTTCTTTCTCAGTCCGTTTACCCTCCAGGGTCGGTTTTTCCCTCGAACTCAGCGAGGGATCCCATCTCTACTGCCTCAAGGGCAGTGTCATGGAGCGTGAGACTTTGGGTCAGGGGAGACAACGGGGGAGGATGACCAATACCTCGCCCAGGCGGCCTCACCTGCTATGCTGAACACGAGCCTTGCGGGAGGGATGGGAGGATTAGAAGGGATAGACAAGGAAGAGGTAAAGAAGCGGCCGTGGCCTTAGGTACCATCCCGCATTTGCCTGGAGGGGAAGGGGGAAACCATGGACAAACTTCGAGGATAGCTGAGGTGGGATTCGAACGCACCTCTATTCAGTTGACTTCCCGAAGTTGAGTGGATCCCGTTCCAGCCCTCGTATCACTTTTCGAATTTTGTGGCAGAGCCTGTAATCGAACCCGGGCCTCTGGAGGGTGGCAGCCGATCACACAAACCACAACACGACAGAGGCGGACTTTTCATTTTTTATCATACGTAAATATCTATGCAAAAATACTTGTCTAGATTAGTCCCTGTGTGCATTCGCTATTACCGTATTTACGCGAATATACACGCACATATTTAAAAAAATTAAGGCACGAAATTGGGGTGCGGGTTTTATTTTTGTCAATGTTGGCATTTTTTTTTCAAAATCAGCCTTCCTAAAGTTAGGGTGTGGGGATTATTCGGTGGCGGGGATTATTCGCGTAAATACGGTATATTTACGGCCTGTACTAAGACTGTCAGATAAACAGCCAGATACGTAGACTGCAGTTTTGCAGTCTAGAAGTTAAATATTTTCTTGCGTACTACCAACGGATTTTAACAACGGTATTGTTATGCAGGAAATGTAGTAACATTTTTACTGCGTTGGTGATAAGGTCACTGAAAATATAGTGAAATTTAGTGCGGTGGTATACCTGTTCCCTGGTGTTTTCGTTTGTTTAGCGCTATTCCTTTTGACATTGTATTACGAGAGTCCAATACCACACTCATATTAAGCTATAATGTGGAAGTTGAGGTCAAAAACAGAATTAGGACTGAAATCTACACACACGAAGAAATGTTAAAATTGACTATGTAACGAAACTCAGAAATTGTTTTAGAAAATAAAATGACTGAAAATGTAACGTGGACGCAAAAGTTAAGATTCAGGTTGTATATCTTATCAAATAATTGCTACCACACGCTATAATTTTGTTTTCTGTCCAATACTATTTACGAGGATGCGTGTTACGGCGAAAGTAAAGTTTATATTCGTAACTAGCAAGATACCCGTGCTTCGCTACGGTATTGTATTGAAATTTATAATTGAATGCTTATTGTTTTAGATATACAATCCACCGAAATTCGCGATCTGACTCGTTTTCTGCGAGAATCCGCCAAAATTCGCGATCTGACTGGTTTTCTAATAGATTACGGCAAGTTTCCTCCCATTTTTCAATCTTTCTTTCCAGCAATCGATTTCGTACTTCCCGGGCTAGGTCCAAGTTTTCCACCCGGTCAGTTGGGTCCCTAAATCTTTGCCATCGTTTCCTATAAGCATTTTTAATATGGATCAAATCCTTCAGGAGATCCGGCGTGGTGTCGTCTTGGGTGCTTTGGCGGTACTGGACCCGCGGCCGGACTGCATTCTTAGTCATTACCCGTCCAGGACCCATTTCCAGCGCGGTCCGCACATTTGACGACGGTCCAGAACATTATTATTATTATTATTATTATTATTATTATTATTATTATTATTATTATTATTATTATTATTATATGTTCTGGACCCCAGAGCAAGATGCAAGACCGTTACTTGGCGGTAAATTACATCTGCTGCCATTGTCATTGTTGACAATGTGACCAGCACCATTGTCGCGCGTAGGCAAGTGTGCGGGATTTCTGGCGATACGAATGACATACTTCCGTGCATTATTGACCTTATTATAGAGGTGAACAATTGGAAGGTCAATCTCATTCCTATCGTTTATTTCAAAGGTGTTTTAAATTTTATTTATATGCCGGGAGAATCTACTGTAATCTAAGAACGTTCTCCGAAGAAAAAGATGGCTCTTGAAAACGAACCCAGGAAAGATTAAAAATAATCGGTTTATGATCACAATAAGTACATCGAAAATCTACAGCCTGTTTCCAGTCATTCGACAGGGTCAGGAACGGAACGAATAAAGTATCCATCTAGCAGCGACAATAGGAATTGTGCCGGCTGCCGAAGTCTGTCGCACTCCTCTGGGGCAATGGATAATGAATGACAAATGAAATGAAATGATATTGGACGGTGTTGCTGGAATGAATGGTGACAGGGAAAACCGGAGTATGCGGAGAAAACCCTGTCCCGCCTCCGTTTTGTCCAGCACGAATATCACATGGAGTGACCGGGATTTGAACCACGAACCCAGTTGTGAGAGGCCGGCGCGCTGCCGCCTGAGCAACGGAGGCTCCTTATAAGTACATTATGAACAGTAAAATCAATTGGTCTCGCCTCCTTTTACACCCCACCGTCGTTAAGTTTATTTACCCCCCCCCAAAAAAAAAATTAAAAGGAGTTTTTCTTTATGTTTAAACGAGATTACAAACACCAATATTCACGTCTATTACCTTCAGTTTTGATATGTAAGTATCCCCATAAAAATAATTCACTTTCCTTTTCACTTCCTCTCACACTCACACTCACACTCCTCCCCCCCCCCCCCCCAAGTGAATTTTCCGGCAAAAAATACTTGTTTCTTTAATAGTAAAGGATCTTCTAAATACCAATTATCACGAATCTAACTTCTTCAATTTTTGATTTGTGTGTCCTCATGAAAGGAATTCAATTCCTTTTCACTCCCGTCCCCCAAGATGGGTTCCCCCCAAAACGCGTTTTGCTTTGTTTTTAAAGGAGATCCAAATACCAATTTTCACGTCTGTAACAACTTAGGTTTTTATTAGATGTATGTATTCTCATACAGTTAAATCAACATATTTTCAATTCTTTCACCCCACCCCTTCATTGGATTTTCCGAGAATACGTGTTTCTTTACTTTTAAAGCAGATTCCAAATATCAAATTTCACGTCTGTAACATCTTCATTTTTGAGATATCAGTAGCCTAATTAAAAGAAATCAACACCACTTTCAGTCTCTTTTACACCCCCCCCCCTTCCACCCAAGTGGTATTTCCGAAAACTAAAAATACACGTTTCTTTATTTTTAATAGATATAAAAAATAGCATTTTCCACTTCTGTAACATGTTAAGTTCTTGGGATATACTGTAGATATTCTCGTTTTAAAATTACACCCCTTTTTATTTCCCCTTATGTGGAGTTTCCAAAAACAAATCACCTATGTTTCTTTACGTTTACAGCAAATTCCAAATACCCACTTTTTGCGTCTGTAACATTTTACGTTTCTCAGATATTCTGTAGATATTGTCTTTCGAAAAATTCACCCCAATTTTTCACTCCTGTTTAACCGCCATTAATTGGATTTTCCAAAAAAAAAAAAAGTTTTTCTTTATTTTTAAAGGAGATGACATGTACAAATTTTCAGTTCTGTAATATCTTCAGTTTCTGAGATATATGTATCCTCATTAAAGGCATTCAACCCATTATTCACCCTTATAGACCCCTCCTTTTGGGATTTACAGAAAACAAAAAAATATGTGTTCCTTCTGAAATATAAGTAGCCTCGTTAAAGGCATTCAACCAATTTTTCACCCTTTTCCATTCTTCCCATTTGGATTTTCCGAAAACAAAAAAAACACGTGTTTCTTTATTTTTAAAGGAGATTCTAAATACCAATGTTACATCTATAAACTTTAAAAGTTCTGAGATATAGATACACTCATTTTTAAAATTTACCCCCTTTTCACCCCCCATTAATTGGATTTTCTAAAAACAAAAAATACGTGTTTTTTAATTTTTAACGTAGATCCCAAACACCAATTTTCAGGTCTGTAATATCTTCAGTTTCTGAGATATAAGTATCCTCATTAAAGGCATTCAACCCATTTTTCAGCCCTTTTCACCCCTCCTATTGGGATTTTCCGAAAACAAAAAAATACGTGTTTCTTTATTTTTAATGAAGATTCTAAATACCAAGTTTTACATCTGTAAACTTTAAACGTTTTGAGATATAGATGCACTCATTTTAAAAATTCATTCCCCCTTTTCACCCTCCCATTAATTGGATTTTCCAAAAACAAAAAAATATATGTCTCTTTATTTTTAAAAGAGATCAAAAGTACCAATTTCCAGGTCTGTAATATCTTCAGTTTCTGAGATATAAGTACCGGAATCCTGATTAAAGGCATTCAACCACTTTTTCACCCTTTTTCTCCCCTCCTATTGGGATTTTCTGAAAACAAAAAGTACGTGTTTCCTTATTTTTAAAGAAGATTCTAAATAGCAATTTTTACATTTGTAAACTTTTAAAGTTTTCAGTTATAGATATACTCATTTTGAAATTTCACCCCTCTTTTCACCCCCTTAGCGACGGAATATCAAAAAATCCTCTCTTAGCGAGCACCTACATCTTAATATGAATATATCCCCAAAATTTCATTTCTTTATGTCCAGTAGTTTTGGCTCGGCGATGATGAATCAGTCAGTCAGTCAGTCAGTCAGTCAGTCAGTCAGTCAGTCAGTCAGTCAGTCAGTCAGTTAGGACATGTTATTTTATATACACTGACTGACAGAGCAAATGCAACACCAAGAAGGAGTGGTCAGAACTTTATGCCAATTGCAGGGTAGACTGATGTCACTGAGGTATGCTCATGATGTGAAATGCGCCGCTGTGCTGCGCACGTAGCGAACGATAAATGGGACACGGCGTTGGAGAATGGCCCACTTCGTACCGTGATTTCTCAGTCGACAGTCATTGTAGAACGTGTTGTCGTGTGCCACAGGACACGTGTATAGCTAAGAATGCCAGGCCGCCGTCAACGGAGGCATTTCCAGCAGACAGACGACTTTACGAGGGGTATGGTGATCGGGCTGAGAAGGGCAGGTTGGTCGCTTCGTCAAATCGCAGCCGATACCCATAGGGACGTGTCCACGGTGCAGCGCCTGTGGCGAAGATGGTTGGCGCAGGGACATGTGGCACGTGCGAGGGGTCCAGGCGCAGCCCGAGTGACGTCAGCACGCGAGGATCGGCGCATCCACCGCCAAGCGGTGGCAGCCCCGCACGCCACAACCGCCATTCTTCAGCATGTGCAAGACACCCTGGCTGTTCCAATATCGACCAGAACAATTTCCCGTCCCGTCGATTGGTTGAAGGAGGCCTGCACTCCCGGCGTCCGCTCAGAAGACTACCATTGACTCCACAGCATAGACGTGCACGCCTGGCATGGTGCCGGGCTAGAGCGACTTGGATGAGGGAATGGCGGAACGTCGTGTTCTCCGATGAGTCACGCTTCTGTTCTGTCAGTGATAGTCACCGCAGACGAGTGTGGCGTCGGCGTGGAGAAAGGTCAAATCCGGCAGTAACTGTGGAGCTCCCTACCGCTAGACAACGCGGCATCATGGTTTGGGACGCTATTGCGTATTATTCCACGTCACCTCTAGTGCGTATTCAAGGCACGTTAAATGCCCACCGCTACGTGCAGCATGTGCTGCGGCCGGTGGCACTCCCATACTTTCAGGGGCTGCCCAATGCTCTGTTTCAGCAGGATAATGCCCGCCCACACACTGCTCGCATCTCCCAACAGGCTCTACGAGGTGTACAGATGCTTCCGTGGCCAGCGTACTCTCCGGATCTCTCACCAATCGAACACGTGTGGGATCTCATTGGACGCCGTTTGCAAACTCTGCCCCAGCCTCGTACGGACGACCAACTGTGGCAAATGGTTGACAGAGAATGGAGAACCATCCCTCAGGACACCATGCGCACTTTTATTGACTCTGTACCCCGACGTGATTCTGCGTGCATCGCCGCTCGCGGTGGTCCTACATCCTACTGAGTCGATGCCGTGCGCATTGTGTAACCTGCATATCGGTTTGAAATAAACATCAATTATTCGTCCGTGCCGTCTCTGTTTTTTCCCCACCTTTCATCCCTTTCGAACCACTCCTTCTTGGTGTTGCATTTGCTCTGTCAGTCAGTGTATATAGATTAATGCGTGCGGCGTAGGATAATGATTTTATTATTAATTCGATTAATTGTTGCTAATTTAGTAAGTAGTTAGTTTCTTTCTTCCAAGAGTATGTTAGAATAGTAAGTGGGAAACATTTATCTCACTTTAATGTAAATACTTGGTAGCAAGTTGTTATGAATACGAAGAAATATAACCTCCTTTAACGTCCTCATTCGACGGACGAATCAGCATGAACAATATCATGTACGTTTTCTCCACATGCGCATCGCGGATAGATTTAGAATAGGGTCCAAGCTTTTGACAAATTACCGACCAACATTTAGAAGGTAAAAACACGTTGGGCTATTGGGACTCGAACCCATAAATAACCGCATGGCAACATCAAACGGCCGAGCTCGATAGCTGCAGTCGCTTAAGTGCGGCCAGTATCCAGTATTCGGGAGATAGTAGGTTCGAACCCCACTGTCGGCAGCCCTGAAGATGGTTTTCCGTGGTTTTCCATTTTCACACCTCGCAAATGCCGCAGGTGTACCTTAATTAAGGCCACGGCCGCTTCCTTCCTACTCCTAGCCCTTTCCTGTCCCATCGTCGCCATAAGACATATCTGTGCCGGTGCGACGCAAAACCAATAGAAAAAAAATCAAACGATATTGTCGTAATGACTATGGCTACCCAGGAAGCTTGCGTGAAACTTATATAGCCAGTATAACAACTTGTTAGCTTCGGAAACGTTTAAAACTTCTATGACACCTTGACAGGAAGCATGATATATTTTAATATATACACAGATTACATTATAACAACTTATGTTCGTATAGCATCGTGCAGATTTAGATTCATCTTGCTGTATAGCCATCTTGATTCTTACAGTAGTGTCCCGGATAGGAGCGAAGTCCCAGATAAGAGCGTTAACTGCCTCTCCAACTTCCGCATAGCTAAACTCGAGAATTTTCTCCCAGGTTGCACATAAACGAAATTCGTAGTACGCGTTTTCAACCGAACTTCCAGATAAATGTGCAAACTGCAACATAAATTTAAACCGCACTTTTATCTGGCTGTCGTAGTACAGGCCCTTAGAAGAGAGAAGAATGAATGTTCACTGGATTTCTCCGAAGAGTTATCGGAATACTTGTCATCCCCAAACAATATCCCCACAAGGTCAGAAACCTCTTCCTTACTGAGTTTCCCAATTTACCGCACAACATGTTGCGGTATTTCATTCATACCTGCAACTATAAGCCCCTGGAATTCCCTTCCGGCTGTAATTAGAGACGTAGAAATTTATTTAGAAAGTTACCTTGTAAATAATGATACACAGACTTAATTTAACATTTCCGTGGGTATATTATAATAACTGTCAGAAATTTCTCTCTCGTTTATAGCTAGCTATTGTTGAAGCTTAATTACATAATCAATCACGAACCCTAAAATTCTGTCTTTGGAACAATGTAGCATATATAAGATGGTCTGACATAACATCAGGCTTTATAGCCTGAGCCACGCCATATAAAACAGGTCAATATATTTTTTGCTAGATTTTTTTTTTTTGCTAGGGGCTTTACGTCGCACCGACACAGATAGGTCTTATGGCGACGATGGGATAGGAAAGGCCTAGGAGTTGGAAGGAAGCGGCCGTGGCGTTAATTAAGGTACAGCCCCAGTATTTGCCTGGTGTGAAAATGGGAAACCACGGAAAAACATCTTCAGGGCTGCCGATAGTGGGATTCGAACCTACTATCTCCCGGATGCAAGCTCACAGCCGCGCGCCTCTACGCGCACGGCCAACTCGCCCGGTTTGCTAGATTTTTGACGTCGAACTAACACATGAAAGGTTTTTGGTGATGCAAGGGGGAGAGAAGCGGTAGGATTGGAGTTACAGCGTCCGTGGCCTTAATTAAGGTACAATCCCGCCATTTACCTGGTGTGAAATTGGGAAACCGCACAAACCATTTTCAGGGTTGTCGACGGTTGGATTCGAACCCACCATCTCTCGAATGCAAGCTCACAACTACGCGACCTAAACCGCAGGGCAAACAAACTCGGTCAAATAAAATAAAATAAAATAAATAAATAAATAAATAAATAAATAAATAAATAAATAAATAAATAAATAAATAAATAAATAAATAAATAGTCCCCTCTGTGGTGTAGTAGTTAGTGTGATTAGCTGACACCCCTGGAGGCCCGGGTTCGATTCCCGGATCTGCCACGATATTTGAAAAATGGTACGAGGGCTGGAACGGATTTCACTCAGTCATCGGAGGTCAAGTGAGTAGAGGGGCATTCGATTCCCTCCTTAGCCATCCTCGAAGTGGTTTTCAGTGGTTTCCCACTTCTCCTCCAGGCAAATGCTAGGATAGCACCTAACTTAAGGCCTCGGCCGCTTCCTTCCCTTTTCCTTGTCTATTCCTTCCAAACTTCCAGCCCCCCACAAGGCCCCTGTTCGGCACAGCAGGTGAGGTCGCCTGGGTGATGTATGGTCCTCCTCTCCAGTTGTAACCCCTGTAAATAAAGTCTCACGCTGCAGGACACTGCCCTTGAGGCAGTAGAGTTGGGATTCCTCGCCAAGCCCGAAGGAAAAAAACAACCCTGGACGGTAAACGGATAAATAAATAAATAAATAAATAAATAAATAAATAAATAAATAAATAAATAAATAAATAAATAAATAAATAAATAAATAAATAAATAAATACAAAATGCTCACAGCAAAGTTAGACACTGCATACTAAATGTTTACTAAAGTTCTTCGAACTGTCACTCTTGATATTCTCAGGCTTGCCCTGATGCAGTGTTTCGTTTTATATTAAACGTTCCTGTTCGAAAAGTGCTGTATTTCGACCCCTCTACGCGATACATCAGTTTCTGCAGGACCTTTTGAATCATCCTATATACAAGAAGAAAAAAGTGGGGAATGCCGGGCTGAGTAGCTCGGACGGAAGAACGCTGGCCTTCTGACCCCAACTTGGCAGGCTCGATCCAGGCTCAGTCCGGTGGTATTTGAGGTGCTCAAATACGTAGGCCTCGTGTTGGTAGATTTACTGGCACGTGAAAGAACTCCTGCAGAGGCTGCCTGGATAAGGCGATAAAGGCGTGCTTGGTTCACCCGGAAGAACGTGGGTTCGATTCCGCGTATGGCTTTTAGTGCGGGGAGTATCCGAAGACAAGTTCGGCTCGCCAGGTGAATTGACACCCGTAGGCGACCTGCGCGTCGTAATGAGGACGAAATGATGATGAAGACGACACATACACCCAGCCCGAGTGCCAGCGAAATTAACCAATTATGGTTAAAATTCCCGAGCCTGCCGGGAATCGAACCCGGGACCCCAGTGACCAAAGGGTAACCATTTAGCTATGGAGCCGGACATTTAAGAAATGAGATTTCCACTGGTCCTGAGGTTCATTCAGACTACACCAAAAATGAGTACCAGGTTAATTCCTGGGGACAAAAGCGGCCGGTCTTACAGGAAACCACTCTACTCTATCACAGTAGCGTAGCCAGGATCGACCAATTTGGGGGGGGGGGCGGGGTGGTTATAGTTACAAAATGCTGATAAAACATAATGAAGGGGCGTGTGTGGTGCACACATTCAAGACTTGCTATTATAAGTACACTGATACAAATGAATTATGTTGATATTCACACTGCAGTACACTACAAAATCTTACATTAAAATCCCCCTGTGGATGGGGGCGGTAGAATAACATCTACGGTATCCCCTGCTTGTCATAAGAGGCGACTAAAAGGGACCCCAGGAGCTCTGAATTTCTGAGCGTGGGTTGGCGATCACGGGGCCCTTAGCTGAGTCCTGACATTGCTTCTTCTTACTTGTGTCAGGCTCTTCACTTTAATCTATCCTATCCGACCTCCCTTGATCAACTCCTGCTATTTTCCGACCCCGAGGGTGTTAGAGCACTCGAGGCCTAGGGAGTCTTTCATTTTCACGCCCTTCGTTGCCCTTGTCTTTCTTTGGCCGAAACCTTCATTTTTCGAAGTGTCGGTTCCCTTCCATTTTTCCCTCTGATTAGTTTTAATAGAGGAAGGTTGCCTAGTTGTACTTCTTCTTTAAACAATAATCACCACCACTCTGTCCGGCTCCATGGCTAAATAGTTAGCGTGCTGGCCTTTGGGACACAGGGGTTCCGGGTTCGATTCCCGGAAGGGGCGGGAATGTTAACCATCATTGGTTAATTTCCCTGGCACGGGTCTGGGTGTTTGTTGTCTTCATCCTCATCACGACACGCAGGTCGCCTACGGGAGTCAAATCAAAAGACCTGCACCTGGCGAGCCTGAGATCTCCCGGCACGCTATTTCATTACCACCACTCTTATATTAAAATACAGATCGAGAACAATACGACCAAGGTCTATACTTTTACAGCGAATTGTATGTTCAGTTTACAATCTAAAATTTCATAAATCTGTTGGTTTTACAATTATCTCCCTGAATGTTTGTTTAGTTATTATCAGTTTCTGTTTATTTTAATTTTGTAAAAGATCCATCTGGGAGGGTCTAACCCCCACTAACACTCCCCTATCTCCTGGGTACGCCCCTGCCTCATAACATACCGAGGTTACCTTCCACCCCTCCAAGGGCCTTCATGGCCAGTACGGAGATGACTTTGCTTTGCTCTTAGATTTGCTTTTAATAGACCTACAGAGGGACAAAATTTCGGCACCTCGGCTTATCCGAAAACCATGAAAGTAGTTAGTGGAACGTAAACACCAGTAACATTATTACACAAAAAGGGATTTTTGGTGCGTCCATAATATAAGAATGAAGGACTCACGGGCCGATGGTAGAAAGGTCATAGTAGACATTGTGGTGGTGATGGTGGCTGAGATCCTCGAGGGTGATGAGGTCGCGCGTGCAAGACGCCAGTTCAGGGAGCTCAGGGTAGTGGCGCGTAGCCATTCCTTAGGTCTCACCGCCGGCGCTGCACCCACACATTTCACTTCACTATTCGGTGCACTACCAACACACAACACACTACACTACACAAACACTAACCCATCATTCAGCACACGTGTAAGTCGAATATGCATCAGATGGAAACTTCGTCCACTTGAATTGGAAATCAGCATGTATCCAAATTAGAACATCAACATGCGTCGAAAGTGTGGAGAATAACTGACAGATACGAAGTGCAGACGGAAAACACTTGTAACTTGTTATCACGATAACACCGCGGCCGGACTGGTGACAGCACTCACAAACATGACCGGCGCAGAGGCGCGCCGTCTGCGAACTGCTCAAGGAGAGAAATAATTCTTGATGTAATTAGGAATCCCGAAGACAAGACTCGTACACCTTGAAGTCAATGAATGGTTATAATAAGAACCAATCTAGTACGAGTATAGTCGTGGACTGGAGGAAGGAGAGGCAAGGCAAGGCTGTACCTGGGGGCAGCGCGCAGGCGTCCCGCGCAGCGCGAATTACTGTTTGGTGAATGGTTCTACCTCGTCCCCCAAGATATTCCTCACCACCATAACCACCAGCTGCGGCGACGTCACTACCACCTGTGGACGCCAAATGGCTCACGAAGTCTATATTAAACGCACTTGACAAAACAGAGAAGATATTTTAAAATGTATTTCTCTGAAGACCAATCGTGCTGTATCTCACCTCCACGATATAATAATAATAATAATAATAATAATAATAATAATAATAATAATAATAATAATAATAATAATAATAATAATTTTCGCCTCTGTGGTGTAGTGGTTAGTGTAATTAGCTGCCATCCCCGGAGACCCGAGTTCGATTCCTGGCTCTGTCACGAAACTTGAAAAGAGGTACGAAGACTGGAACGGGGTCCACTCAGCCTCGGGAGGTCAACTGAGTAGAGGAGGTGTTCGACTCAAGCCTCAGCCATACTCGAAGTGGTTTTCCGTGGTTTCCCACTTTTCCAGCCAAATGCCGTGATGGTACCTAAATCAAGGCCACGGCCGCTTCCTTCCCTATTCCTTGCCTATTCCTTGCAATCTTCCCATCCCTCACAAGACCCCTGTTCAGCATAGCAGGTGAGGACGCCTGGGTGAGGTACTAGTCCTGCTCTACAACTGTATGCCCGCTACCCAAAGTCTCACGCTCCAGGACACTGCCCTTGATGCGATCCCTCGCTGAGTCCGGTGGGGGTCCCCGGACGGTAAACGGATTAAATAATAATAATAATAATAATAATAATAATAATAATAATAATAATAATAATAATAATAATAATAATAATAATAATAATAATCCGGTTCCTTGGCTGAAAGGTCAACGTACTGGCCTTCGATTCAGAGGGCCCCAGGTACAATTCCCGGTCAGACCGAGGATTTAAATGCGAATGGTTTATTTCTCTGGCTAGAGAAGTGGGTATTTATGTTTCTCTTAACACGGCTCTTTATCTATACCATCAGCTACGTAGGGTTACCACCTGTCCCGTATTTGAGGTGAAAATTTTGCGTCCCGTATTATGAACTGTTGTTCCGTAGAAACAAGCGTCTGTCTTTTTTTTTGTCTCTAAATATTTTAAAACCCGTGCTTAATTTGAGCTCCATTGAAGTTCGAAATAGCTCCATTACTTTTCTCTCTCTGGAGCCTCAGAAGAAGGAAATCTCGTGATGTCTGGCCATCTGCTGGTTAAGCTGAACATGCTGGGTTATTTACCTCGTCTTCTGCCGCGCACTTCCATAGGACTTCCATTACAATTTCTAACGTGATTGTTCATGCCGTTTGAGACTAAATCTACGTAAATTGTGAAGTTATCAAAGATCATCGAAGACATCACTGTTAAGATGTCAGATGCATTGTACTGTATGTACTGTTAAAAAGGTGGATGTTAGTGTCTCTTATGAATTTCAATAATAATTTTATTCTGTTAATCAAACGTATTATAATCTAATTGAAAATGGACCTAATGTTTGATTTTCTAGTATTTATGAACTGTCCCTTATTTTTGTGAAAAATCCCGTATTTTTAGTTACATGTCCCTTATTTGTTATATCAAAAGTGGCAACGCTACAGCTACCACAGAAACACGCAGTAATGAATCTGTTCCTCGACGTAAGGGTGGTGTAAGGCCATAAAACTTGGGTAAATCAATTTCAAGTGCTGATCGCAATAGATTGAAAAAGGCGAGGAATAATAATAAAACAATGGAACAATGGAAATTAAGAAGCAATAACGAAATATATTAGAACACAGAAAATATAACAGAAACAATAAGAAAAAGGAGTTTGCAATTTTTTGCACATATCTATAGAATGGATGATAACAGACTGACAAAACAGATATTCAAGTACCAATGGGAGAAAAAGTCTACACCGAGTTTGATAGATCAAAGGGGATTTAGAAAGAAGGAAAGTAAGGGAAGAGGAAACAATAGAAAGAGAGATTTTTAAAAATAACGTTTTAAAAATGGAAATACCATATTTACGCAAATAATCCCCGCTACCGAATAATCCCCGCACCCTAAATTTACGAAGGCTGATCTTGAAAAATATGCCAACATTGACGCAAATAAAGCCCGCACCCCAATTTCGTGCCTCGATTTTTTTATATGTGCGGGTATTATTCGCGTAAATACGGTATTCCAAGGAAGAGTGGGAAGGATACCCGGTCCAAGGTAGCATGAGGAGAAAAGAATAAAGCATAGTACAACGATGAAGGAATACTGGAAAAGGAAACAAGGAAGGATGAATTAAAATTGACATGTTGTCTCTAGCAAGCCTAATAATAATAATAATAATAATAATAATAATAATAATAATAATAATAATAATAATAATAATAATAATAATAATAAATAATGGTTCCTATCCCACTATCGGCAGCCCTGAAGATGGTTTTCCGTGGTTTCCCATTTTCACACCAGGCAAATGCTGGGGCTGTACCTTAATTAAGGCCACGGCCGCTTCCTTCCAACTCCTAGGCCTTTCCTATCCCATCGTCGCCAAAAGACCTATCTGTATCGGGGCGACGTAAAGCCCCTAGCAAAATAATAATAATAATAATAATAATAATAATAATAACAATAATGTCCACTCCTGTGGTGCAGTGGGTAGCGTGATTATCTGCCTTCCTCGTAGTTCCGGGTTCGATTCCAGGATCTGCCACGAAATTTGAAAATCGGTACGAGGGCTGGAACGGCGTCCACTTAACCTCGGGAGGTACGCTGAGTAGAGGTGGGTTCGATTCGCACCTCAGCCATCCTCGAAGTGGTTTTCCGTGGTTTCCCACTTCTCTTCCAGGCAAATGCCGGGATGGTACCTAACTTGAGGTCATGACCGCTTCCTTCCCTCTTCCTTGCCTATCCCTTCCAATCTTCCCACCCCTCCACAAGGCCCCTGTTCAGCATAGCAGGTGAGGAAGTCTGGGTGATGTACTGGCCCTCCTTCTCAGTTGTATCCCTCGAACCAAAGTCTCACACTCCAGGGCACTGCCCATGAGGCGGTAGAGGTGGTATTCCTCGCTCAGTCTTCGGAAAAACCAACCTTCGAGGGTAAACTGATTAAGAAAGAAACATAAATAAATAAATAAATAAATAAATAAATAAATAAATAAATAAATAAATAAATAAATAAATAAATAAACAAATAAATAAATAAATAAATAAATAAATAAATAAATAAATAAATAAATAGGTTAGAATGTAAACTAATTTAGTTAGTACGAAGTGTAGTCCGGCTAGTTCTTCCATAGTGAAGCAGCCAGACCGTACCCCTAGTGTTTATACAAATCACATAGGAAAATCGTTATGCGCACTAGAATAGACCTTTTATTCCCTACAGTAAGTTTGCATTCTAACCTACTACTGCCTAAAAATCTCCCTCTATTGGATCAGTGGTGGAGTGTCGGCCTCCAGATCACAAGACAGCGGGTTCAAACCCGACAGAGGTAGTCAGGTTTTTGAAGGGCGTAAAAAAGTCCATTAGACATTCCATGTGGTGCGATATCGGCATGAAAAAGATCTCGGGTATCACGTTTGGCGTTTACCTGAAAAAGAAAACGTTAAATCTCAGCTACAGACGCCCAAGAGAGATTCGGTTTACTTTGCCATCTAGCAGAGTAAAACGGACCGTCTAAATTGACGAGCAGGCAGCCAGATGGGGTAAAATTAAAATGTATGAACATGGTAGCTGAGGTGATTCATTTATTATTATTATTATTATTATTATTATTATTAGTCTGACTCGTTGGATGAATGTCAGAGTACTGGCTTTCGGTACAGAGGGTCCCGCGTTCGATTCCCGGGCGCGTCGGGGATTTTAATCGCTTCTGATTAATTCTTCTGGCTTGAGGACTGGGTATTTGTGTCCGTCCCAACACTCTCCTCTTCATATTCAGACACACCACCACAGAAACACGCAATAGTGATTACATCCCTCCATATAGGGTTGGCGTCAGGAAGGGCATCCGGCCGTAAACAGGGCCAAATCCATACGTGCGACGCAGTTCGCACCCGCGACCTCTCAGGCGTGGGAAAAGCGGTAGCGAAAGATTATTATTATTATTATTATTATTATTATTATTATTATTATTATTATTATTATTATTATTATTATTATTATTATTATTATTATTATTATTATTATTATATTTCAAGTCATCAGTACGGAGGATAGTTGGATCCTCATATAGCACTACCGAAGGTTACGGAATTATAAAGAAATTGTAAAGACTGAGCGAGTTGGCCGTGCGATTAGGGGCGCGCACTGTGAGCTCGCATCCGGGAGATAGTGGGCTCGGACCCCACTGTCGACAGCCTTGAAGTTGGTTTTCCATGGTTTCCCATTTTCACACCAGGCAAATGCTCGGGCTCTACCTCTATTAAGGCTACGGTCGCTTCCTTCCCACTCCTAGCCGTTTCCTATCCTATCGTCACCGTAAGACTTATCTGTGTCGGTGCGACGTAAAGCAGATGGTAGAACAAGAAAAGTGCTGTAAAGACCAATGGCAATGATGTAATGAGGCGGACTACACAAGGTGAAGAGCGAGGTGGTTTGCCCTTGCTTTCCTCAATAAGCCGGCTAATCTACCGAAATGAGGCTGGCGAAAATGAGCTCCTTCAAATACCAGCGGACTGAGCCAGGATCGAACTCGCCAACTCGGGCTCAGAAGGCCAGTGCTCTACCATCTGAGCCACTCGAACCAGCGCCAGCAGTGAGAGTGGGGGAAAAAATAGAAAATTGAAACTTCATCTAGCATAGCCACTGTTAGTACCAGGAAACGAGCACAGGTTCTATGAATAGTCTAGCTCCTCTGTTTCATGGTGGTGCGCGAACATCACTTTCAGAAATGTCAACGTTATATCTATGCCGCAGTTCAACTTCGGCTAATACATGTCGGACTTCTAAAATGTGTCATGTTCCTGATATCGTGTTCCGTAAAAAAAAAATATAAATGATGTACCTATGGGAACTACTGGCAAACATGAGTGCAACTGGACTAGACAACAGAGTGACTGAATGGGTGGCTATATTTATAGAAAGTAGATCTCAGGAAATGAAAGCAGGTGAAAAATTATCTGATTCTGTGATCATTAAGAGGGGGATTCCTCAAGGCCGTAACATGGGACCTTTATATTTTCTTATAAATGATGTAAGTACAAACTGGAATCAGAGATAAGACTTTTTGCGGATAATATTAATACTGTATCAAGTAATAGATAAGTTGCAAGATTGTGAGTGACTGCAAAAAGGTCTTGACAATGTTGTGAGGTGGACAGCAGGCAATGGTGCGATGACCGGGGTTAAAAGTCAGGTTGTGAATATCACTATTAGGAAAGGTATTCTCAATTTTAATTACTGCGCAGATGAGATGAATGTTCCTTTTTTTTTTTTTTTTTTTTTTTTTTGCTAGGGGCTTTACGTCGCACCGACACAGATAGGTCTTATGGCGACGATGGGATAGGAAAAGCCTAGGAGTTGGAAGGAAGCGGCTGTGGCCTTAATTAAGGTAGAGCCCCAGCATTTGCCTGGTGTGAAAATGGGAAACCACGGAAAACCATCTTCAGGGCTGCCGATAGTGGGATTCAAACCTACTATCTCCCGGATGCAAGCTCACAGCCGCGCGCCTCTACGCGCACGGCCAACTCGCCCGGTGAATGTTCCTTAAGGGGATCCCTGTCAGTACTTAGGTGTTATTATAAGGAAAGATATTCATTCGGGTCGTCACAGAAACGGGATTGTAAATTGAGAGTACAGATCTCTGCACATGGTTATGAGGCTATTTAGGGGTTGTAATAAGGATGTAAAGGAGAGGGCATATAAGTATGCGGCTAGACCCCAGCTAGAGTATGGTTCCAGTGTATAAGACCTTCACCAGGATTAATTGATTTGAGAACGGAAAAAAAAGCAGCTGGGTGTGTTCTGAGTGATTTCCGATAAAACAGGAGCTGTGTTACGAAAATGGTGCAAAGTTTTGGTTGGGAAGACTAAGGAGAAAGGAGACGAACTGCTCGAATAAGTGCTGTGTTCTGAGCTGTCAGTGGAGAGATGGCGTGGAATGACACTGGTAGACGAATAAGTCTGAGTGGTGTTTTCAAAAGTAGGTAGGAAAGATCATCATATGAAGATAAAGTTGGAATTCAACAGGACAAATCGGGGAAAATATTAATTTGTAGGAAGGGGAGATAGGGATTGGGATTACTTATCAAGGGAGATGTTCAATAAATTTCCTAATTCTTTGCAATGAATTAAGAAACGTCTAGGCATACAACAGATAGGGTATCTGCCACTTGGGCGACTACTGTAAATGAAGATCTGTGATGATTTTTTAATGATTGATTGACTGACGATCATTACAATAAAAGTCTCGTTAAAACTGCAGACACGCTTGTACATTTTTCTTAATGTGATGACATACGTCACTTTTTGTATTTACTAACAGTCTCTACACTTCAGTTCTGGAGTAGTCTAATGTTTCTTCTTGTATTTCGTTTCTTACGTCATTATAGACCGTTATACCTTTCAGCGTTGTCTGCAAGCCTTTGTAAATTAATTATGCACGTCCAGAATCCTTAATTTGCAATTATCACAGTGACCTTGTTTAGTACACATCGTAACTTTAAACATGGTACACCCAGCTCACCTCCACTGGGGATGTGTCTGAAGAGAACTTCACCACCTCCGGATGAGGACACGCATTTTCATTATTTAAAAAACTAAACGTCGATTTCGCCTCCTCTGCTTTTCGTACTCTTCATAGCAGAGTCCATTATTTTCTGAGCTAACCGAAGATGGTTTACACACACAGCTTCATCCATCCAGTTCCATCCATTCCCAGTAGCAATTGGATACTTATCAGTAGAAAGCTGCGAAGTGCCACATTTTAAAAATCTTAGCACTTTCACCGGAAATGTGCAAAAGGCCAAGGAGCGTCACATATCATAGGGGCTAGACCCACAGTAGACTGTAAAGGGATCTTAAGACCACCAAAAGATGGCAGTAGTTCTAAGCCCCAAGCTCCCATATCTTTTAAATTACTTTTGTATACTATCTGCTTTATGTCGCACCGACACATATAGAAATGTTAGAAGTTATCTGCTCCATACGTCCTACACCACTCGATAAAGGAACTATTTGAAAAGCATGATTTCCTAAAGGGCCAAGGAAGAATGTAAAGGTTTCCAGCAAGATATAGCAGTTATTTTAGATTCAGGAAGTCAAATGGTCTGTATCGCTATCACCGCCGTCTCGATCCTCTAATACTGCCTGCTCTATGCCACTAGTTTAACACAGGAAGGCGCGAATACCACTATTTCTTCTAGTCGCCGTAAGTGTGCAGTCGCAGACGCACAATTTTCGCGGTCATTGTGGGTGTAGCTTTGTATTATTGATGCATGCATGTGTGTGAAAAGCTTAGTTCTTTCGTACAATGAATAAACTTGCCTGTTCACTTACGTTTGTACAGGTGATATTTTGTATAGAACTGTGACATGAATGAATCATATTATCAAAAATATCGAGTTATTTTAAAGTGTACTTGTTTTCTTCCGTCTGTGAAAGTTATATATTTTGTAAAACAAACTTCAGATCCCCCTCTCCCGGAATATTAATCTGTTGTGTACCATCCTGAAAATCTCGGCAAGGTGGTTCGCAGCCAGAAGAGATACGATTCCATGACATACCGTTTCGAAGGGATTTAAGACAAAAGCGGCTGTCGGCTATATCTAGGCAACGTCCTAATAAAGGAAGTAGTTGGAGATCCTCAGATTACTTTCGCATCTGTAGCCTTTCAGACGGAGACGGTGATTAAAGCCGTGAAGGATAATGGATTCCTTGTGATAAGAATTGTGACGGACAATCACAAAACAAACATATTGGACAACCTCAGATACCCAAATGATAATGTCCCCGTCAATGTAGAAACAGAAAATCAAGCCCTAATTTCCGGGCACTTCGTTCGTGTTGTTGAAAAGAGGATGGAGTGTGACAGTTGCGTCAGCAACATCTCCCTGCCTTGAGCTTCGACACCACTAAATGGAACTGGTTATGCATCAGGACAGAGGAGGACTTCGATACACAAAACCTTATTTTGTTGCTCTGATGAATACTGCTACTAAAATGTTTTCATTCCTCCCCTGAAGGGGGAGGCGGGCCTCTTAGACGGTGAGGCCGCCTCTCAGGCCGGTAGATTTGTGACGGTGAAGGAGATGCACGGAGAAGGTGAGGGGTTGGCGGCGGTGGCCTATACTAGGAACTGTCCCGGCATTCTCCTTAGTGCAGGGGAATGGAAAACCATTCTCAAGACAGCCGACGGTTGCAGCCAGCAGTCAGGTCCAGCCCTGTCCCGTCTCCCGAATGCAGAGGTGTAGAGCCACGGTAGAGCCGTGGCCATTGCTCCTCCGCTCGGTTGGCCCGTCAGAGTGGAGAGCTGTTGGACCACGGGCCAGCCATGGCCACTTAAGGGTCGAGACCCACTCTGCACTATTTTACCGACCTGCTCTGATGAAGCACCTGCAGGCGTTTGTTGAAGCTGCTGTACCCTACTGACGGAAGTCCTTCAAACTTACGAGCGTGATACTTCTTCCCTTTCAGAATGTGTTCTGTTACAGTGTGAGATCAAAGAATGCCAACAAACTGTTAGTGATACTATGATAACCAAAATCGCAATTGATATTGCGTTGACAAGAACACAAAATGTTAGCCGCCCGGCGTATCGCCCAGGAAAATCTTTAAATTGTGACATGAAGAAGTCAACTACGACTTCATACAGGTAATATTACTGATGTAATTAACGAGCTTCAGTGAACATGAAGTTGCTATTAGATACCAGCCTGCCAAGACCACTGAAATGTACGCACTAATCGACCGTATGAGTGACGTTTTCACACCATTCATAACAACAGGGCGAGTAAATTATCAAGTGTTGGAACTTCCATAGGGCTCCGTTGTCCAGAAAATGTACATACTGCCAAAACAGTTTATAGGACATCGCTTTTAACGACGAACTGGATATAACGACGAAATGTAACGGTTCCGTCTAAATCCTATGTAAACATTGTATTTAAAAAATCGCTCATTACGACGTCACTTATTATGACATATCGTATAAAACAGGGCCTCTCAAACGCCCAAAATCTCACGCGTGCAAATCGAGGCGCAAGAGATCCGTGCACTGTGCATCGGTTCCACTCGGCTCGACTCGTACCAACGCTTCGTTTCTGGGCTACTCGGCTAAGCTCGGCTTATCTCGGCTCGGATATGGTGCGCTACGGAGCAAGTGAGGAATAGGGAGACAGGGGGAGCGAGCGAGACAGGCGTGGGGAAAGAGAGAGACAGCGCTATTGCTCCAAATCGAGGAGTGGGGGTCTGCACTCTGGTCAACCAAGCGAAGTGGTCTTTTGCACCGGGCGCATTTTAATCACATTTTCGGATAAATGTATCGGCTCTAACGTCTAACGTTGATTTTTTATTTGTTACATATTTGGAGATTGCTGGCAACGCTTATTATTGTAGATTTCAAATCAGTTTTTTTTAAATAGTCAAGGCAAGCATTGCTGTGAAGATGTCGCGGAAGTAAAGGACATTATCGCGATTAGAAAACGGGGATACAAATGTCAGCATCACGAAGAAATTGGGTGTATCACACTAAACGATTTCTACAATTTGAAAGGACAGAGAGAAAATAAGTCTCTTTTCGAATAAAAATCTTAAAAATTCAAGCGAGCCAGATCATCTAAGCACGGCGATACTGAAGAATCTTTACTTAGATGGTTTAAGCAGCAAGGAACAAATAATGTGCACATCAATAGATCTGTTCTTCAAGCTAAAGCTACCCCCCTATGGGTGGGGGACGCAGATGAAGAATACACCCACGGTATCCCCTGCCTGTCGTAAGAGGACATAAAAGGGGCGACCAAGGGATGATTGTATTACAGTAGAAGTCCGATAGTCCGGTACGTTCGGGACCGGCCTGATGCCGGATTATCGAAAATACCGGACTATCGGGCGGTACCTCTTACTACGATATAGGTTAAGGCGTACAGCGAAAACAGCTGCAACACGGCGTTTTGCAGTAAAATGTTGATCGGCAAAATCATAATTTAATAACACACTCCTATTTACAAACGTGTTGTTTCTTATTGCCATTCCATAATAATGCCGGAGTTCATCGATGTTTTTATCTGTAAGTCTTCCTTTACCATTTAGAGTCTTCCCATTTACAACTTCTCTTTTCCCTCTGTCCGCTTCAGTTTTTGAAGGCATGTTCCCATCCGTTTTTGAACGTGGCCCATACAATACATGTTTGAAATATGTTTTTTTATCATATGGTTTGCTTTCCAGTACTCAGTATAGCACACAGCCTGAATATTTCCAGAGATAGAGATATTTAAGTAAGTCAGTGCATAACAAATGGATTGTATCAGATACATTTGGACTATTAACTTTGAAATAATAAAAAAATACACTTCGATTGGTTTCGACAAATAATGCATCACATTGTTAACAAGAAATCATTATTAAGAGATAATAACATAAAAAATCCTGGAATGGTGCCGGACCATCGGGCGTTCCGAACTGTCGGATGCCGGACTAATGGAATTCTACTGTAGAACCATGGTTCTAAGTCGCGTTTAAGGCCAACTTACACTCGCTCCGCCGTGCGGCGGGAACGTTGAACTACATGAGTTCCACCCATGGCCGACTTGATGCGTCGCTCGAACTAGATGGAGCGCAGCGAGGGATCCAGTCGGCCGTGGTTCCACTACTTAATGCTAGCGCTGTTATCGGAGCGGTGGCTCAGGGCGCTTTCAATCGGTGCCTCTGGAGAACCTCCGATTGAATGACAAGGGTGTAGTTTGAGTTTGGTACGGGAGAAATGAACAAGCATTTTTACAGGAATGTATAACTTGTCGCTATTACTGCGCGAAACTACGCACCTCCGTTAACTTAATACTTGACTTATTTGGCGGTATTATACAAGCATTCTTACATACAAACATAATTATGTATTATCTTAAATATAAACATTTATAATGTAGGCATTGTCCGTGACTTTAAATTAATTCGTTATGAAATTATTAATAATATTACCATTTCATGCCCGGCTGAGTGGCTTAAGACGGTTGAGGCGCTGTCCTCCTGACCCCAACTTGTCAGGTTGTATTTGAAGGTGCTCAAATACGTCAACCTCGAGTCGGTAGATTTACTGGCACGTAAAAGAACTCCTGCGGGGCCAAATTTCGGCACGTCAGCGTCTCCGAAAACCGTGGAAGTAGCTAGTGAGACTAAAGCCAACAATATTATTATTATTATTATTATTATTATTATTATTATTATTATTATTATTATTATTATTATTATATGTGAAAAAGACCAGAAAACTGATCACGTAAAGCTCATTTAGAAGTTGTGCATTTCCTTCTTTGTCAGGCAGCCTTCAATTTTTCTCTCATAGTGGTTCTTCGTTCTTCTGTCCACTTAGCTCCTGTCTTCTTGTGGTTTCTCTCTGACTCCACTTCCCACTTGCTGATTTTCGTTCTGTAGCAACTTCGGTCTGCGATGTCGGCGACTTTGATTCCTGATTTTTTTCAAGTCTTTGCGGATTTCCGATGTCCACCTATTTGTTTTGATGTTTTCTGTTGCCTCAAGTAACATTCTTGTCAGTCTGTTTTCTGGAAGGCGTTTGATGTGGTCGTAAGATTTCAGGCGTCTTTTTTTTAATGTCGGCCGCAAGGTTTGAGTGCTCCTCAGTTTTTGTTCGAGATTGCAGTCGGTATTCTTCGTCAGTCAGTTTTGGGCCGAGAATCCTTCTGATGATTTTACGTTCCTCTTTCAGGATGTCTTTGAGTAGCGTTTTTTTTTCTGTGGAGATCCAGTTCCCGCAAAGTAAAGTTGGTCTGAAAACAGACCGATGTAAAGACAGTTTCGTCCGGGAGCTAACTTCCTTCTTACAGAATACTGTTGATCGCAACTACGAGCTCAATGCATTGGCTTTACTGCACCTTGTTCCAATCTCACTTACAATACTATACTACCATTCTGCGAGAACACACAACCTACATACTTGAAATTATCTACCTGTTCCAGCTTTGAATCCCCAATCTAACATTCCATTATCTTGGATTTCTTACCTACTGACATCAATTTAGTCTTGGGAAGGCTAATTTTCATACCATACTCATTGCACCTATTTTCAAGTTCCAAGATAATAAGACTACAAGCTTTCGGAACAATCATCAAATCATCAGCATAGGGCAGAGTGCTTACTACATTTCCACCTACCTGAATTCCTCCCTGTCACTTCATAATTTGAGCAGATGATCCATGTAAACTATGAACAACAAAGTGAAAGACTGCAGCCTTGTCTAACCCCTGTAAGTACCTTGAACTACGAACTCATTCTACAATCAATTCTTACTGCAGCCCAATTGTCAACATAAATGCCTGTGACTGATTGTAATAATCTACTCTTAATCCCATAGTCCCCAGTACGGTGAACATCTTTTCCCTCGGTACCCTGTGATATGCTTTCTCTATATCTACGAAACATAAACACAACTGTCTATTCCTCTCGTAGCATTTTTCATACTGAAAATCTAATCCTGACAGCCTCTCTGTGGTCTGAAACCACAGTGGTCTTCATCCAACTTCCTCTCAAATATTAATACATTCTAAATATTAATGCAATTTTTGTGTCGTAGCAATACTGAAATGAGCCGAAAATTTATTTTCTATTTCTGAGGCTCGACTTCCGCAGGACATCCTCATATTGTCTGACCGTGTTACCTCACGTCCGGGGGACCTGTAGATAGATCCAGTCATTTGCAAGCAAAATGTGACCCCACTACGTAAGCATCTCCAGAGGTGAACTATCCATAAGAGTCAGTTGCAAATCAGGGCCACATCCTCCGCATGAAGACTTCAGTCACCTATTGAAAAGCAAAATGGCAATCTCATTCTAAATTCACCTTATAAGTTGTAAGTGCATTACGTGAAAAAAAGAAAGGTGTATAATCTTGGAAGTAGAAGGCATATTTTAAAGCGCAAACATGAGATTTACAACTGTAAACAACTACCAACCTGCCGCATACGAAGATCTACTGCTTTTAAATGACTATTTATTGTAATAGCCCGCTACTGTTTGTTAGCAATTGTGTGACCCCACCAGAAGAGCTAGGAGACGGAAACGAACACATTGTCACCAGTGAAACAGAACCCTAATTACAGGGGCGTAACGTTAGTGCCTGCAGGGTCTGCAATGCCCCCAGACTCCTCGCAAATAAATGAAAATAATATACACAGTTCAAAAATATTAGGGAAACATGTTTCGTAACGTCTAGTATGCGAAGGTCAGTTTGGTAGATGGGGTTCCAATGGTCGTACAGTGTACCTATGCAGGGTATGTCAAATCGAAGTTATACTTCATCTGTAGGCGTAGCCTTGCATTAAACTGTCAGGTGACCCCTCAAAGCAAAGTGAATAGCCGTGCGTCCGTGAGTCGTTGTGAGGTACACAGACTACTGCGGTCATTTGAGCACGTTGTACGTAAACCAGCACATCCCATAAGACATCTTACGATGTTCAAGTCGCAAGGGCCGTCACTTTGATCCAGGAAGGATGAACTTTTTGTCGTGTTGCTTTGGATCTCAATGTCTCTCCGTCAGTTATTCAACGCTTGTGGAATCGCTACAGTGAGGCAGGCCAGTTCACAAGAAGGGTTGGACAAGCTCGTGGACGCTTGACAACCCCACAGGATGACCGATATCTGACCATATGTGCGTAGCGGCGTCGTTCAGCAACTGCCAGAGAACTGCAACAAGACCTCAGGAGGGTCACTGGAGCCTCGGTGTCTGACCAGACAGTAAGGAACAGGTTAAGAGAAGTGTCCTTACGGCCCAGACATCCTGTTCGAGTGCCCCGTTTAACGCAGCAAATTTGCGCAGCACGTCAACTGGCAACTTCGCCAATGGAGACCTGTGTTGTCGACATGAGTCCAGATTTCCCCTGACATAGCGTGATGGATGTCAACGTGTATGGAGACGTCGTGGTGAGCAGTACATGCGAAATGTCCAGGAAGGCGACCGATACGGACAAGGTTCTATGAAGCTGTGGGGTGGCATCAGTATTGATGGCCGTACGGATATTGTCGTCGTCCGTGGTAATCTTGCCGCCGCGGGGTACATCGAGCAGATACTGCTACAGCATGTGTTGGTTGCTGCAAACGGTGTTGGCCCTAAATTCATACTCATGAATGACAATGCCAGGGCTCATGTAGCGCGCATCACCAGAGCTGTCTTGCGAGAACTGGACATTCAGGAGATGGAATGGCCAGCAGTGAGTCCCGACCTTAATCCCATTGAGGATGTGTGCGATAGGCTTGACAGAAGTGTTCGTGGGCGGTCTGTTCCACCACAGACTCTCTAAGACCTCGAACAGGCAGTGTCCTAGAGCGTGAAATTTTGGGTCGGGCGATATAACTGGGAAGGAGGACCAGTACCTCGCCCAGGGGCCTTGTGGGGGGATGGGAAGATTGGAAGGGACAGACAAGGAAGAGGGAAGGAAGCGGCCGTGGCCTGAAGTTAGGTACGATTCCGGCATTTGCGCGGAGGAGAAGTGGGTAACCATATAAAACCACTTCGAGGATGGCTGAGGTGGGAATCGAACCCACCCCCACCCCCTTCTACCCGGGTGACCTCCCGAGGCTGAGTGGGCCCCATTCCAGCCCTCGTACCATTTTTCAAATTTCGTGATAGAACCGGGAATCGAACCCGGGTCTCGGGGTGTGGCAGCTAATCACACTAACCACTACACCACACAGGCGGACATGTTTTACCTTGACGTTCTATATTTATTCTGTTTTGTAAATTATTTGTTGCTTTCATGTTACTCAATCTGTGCGCAAGTTAACTTGTACCATAAGCTAAATAAATAATCCCTGTGAAGAATGGTGTGAGCCTCTGTGGTGTAGTGGTTAGCGTCATTAGCTGCCACCCCCGGAGGCCCGGGTTCGATTCCCGGTTCTGCCACGAAATTTTAAAAGTGGTACGAGGGCTGGAAAGGGGTGTCAACTGAGTAGAGGTGGGTTCGATTCCCACCTCAGCCATCCTGGAAGTGGTTTTCCGTGGTTTCCCACTTCTCCTCCAGGCGAATGCCGGGATGGTACCTAACTTAAGGCCACGGCCGCTTCCTTCCCTCTTCCTTGCCTATCCCTTCCAATCTTCCCATCCCCCACAAGGCCCCTGTTCAGCATAGCATGTGAGGCCACCTGGGCGAGGTACTGGTCATACTCCCCAGTTGTATCCCCCGACCAAGAGTCTGAAGCTCCAGGACACTGCCCTTGAGGCGGTAGAGGTGGGATCCCTCGCTAAGTTCGAGGGAAAAACCGAACCTGGAGGGTAAACAGATGATGATGATGATGATGATGATGATGAAGAATGGTGTGAAAGTATGAGTTACGAAGTCGGTTAGTACGCGTGTACGATTCAATGGGATTGGCAGGCTGATATGCGACAACTCAATGAGGAAAGGCGCGGTAAATTCCCTCTCAATCTTAATATCCCAACAGGTGGTAAGCATTCCCCTGGGGATACAAATACAAAATAAATACAAATAAATGAATACGACTCTCTCCCAGTCACGGATGACCACCAACTGGGGAGAGCGTATTCGTTTATTGTAATCTAAAACCTTACATGTAGTTAAATTGAACATACTCCAAGCCAATAAACCTATAACCGAGAGCAAGATACACAAAAATTCAAAGATTTTAAATTTTGTTAACAGTTAGATAATGTTAGTATATACTGCAAACCACATACATATTATGCATCCTTATAAAAACAGCGAACAGACCCCCCCAAGTCAGGGGGAGAAGGTCCGCCTGCCGCGACCATTACACACACATGCGACCAGAATGATTAATTATGGTAAATCAAATATATTTAACTCCACACGACCGATTGGAAACAATGAACGGACATCCCCACCCCCACCCCAGCCAAGGATGACTACCAACCCGGGGGAGAGACCGTCCGATCATCGCATCCATCGCTATCACATGTCACTGGTTCTGTTCGATTTCGAAATGCCACTCACCTGTAACTGATACAACATTGAATTATAATTTACAAACACAGACATATGCTTTAATAGTTACTTACATATATCTTTGAACGTATACAACCTTATCCTTATGAGGTATTTCCTGGATTTTAATTAACTTGTACAGTCCAGGACACCTCTTATGTAACTACATGTAATTATCTCTGTTTTCTTTACATCTTTTTCCCCAAATAACTCTAATAATATTAAATAATTTTGCTATTTTTTCCGGTTTCTTCCATTCCCTGTTTAATAAACTTGAAAGTAGGTACAGTTCATGTTCATTTAGAATTTTATCCAACTCTTTCCTTTCTATGTATTTCTCTCTAATGTTTCTTGTTTCTTTACAGTCCTTAATCAAATGTGCCACTTTCATATTTGAATTACATAAAATACACTGACTGACAGAGCTAATGCAACACCAAGAAGGAGTGGTCAGAACTTTATGCCAATTGCAGGGTAGACTGACGTCACTGAGGTATGCTCATGATGTGAAATGCGCCGCTGTGCTGCGCACGTAGCGAACGATAAATGGGACACGGCGTTGACGAATGGCCCACTTCGTACCGTGATTTCTCAGCCGACAGTCATTGTAGAACGTGTTGTCGTGTGCTACAGGACACGTGTATAGCTAAGAATGCCAGGCCGGCATCAACGGAGGCATTTCCAGCAGACAGACGACTTTACGAGGGGTATGGTGATCGGGCTGAGAAGGGCAGGTTGGTCGCTTCGTCAAATCGCAGCCGATACCCATAGGGATGTGTCCACGGTGCAGCGCCTGTGGCGAAGATGGTTGGCGCAGGGACATGTGGCACGTGCGAGGGGTCCTGGCGCAGCCCGAGTGACGTCAGCACGAGAGGATCGGCGCATCCGCCGCCAAGCGGTGGCAGCCCCGCACGCCACGTCAACCGCCATTCTTCAGCATGTGCAAGACACCCTGGCTGTTCCAATATCGACCAGAACAATTTCCCGTCGATTGGTTGAAGGAGGCCTGCACTCCCGGCGTCCGCTCAGAAGACTACCATTGACTCCACAGCATAGACGTGCACGCCTGGCATGGTGCCGGGCTAGAGCGACTTGGATGAGGGAATGGCGGAACGTCGTGTTCTCCGATGAGTCACGCTTCTGTTCTGTCAGTGATAGTCACCGCAGACGAGTGTGGCGTCGGCGTGGAGAAAGGTCAAATCCGGCAGTAACTGTGGAGCGCCCTACCGCTAGACAACGCGGCATCATGGTTTGGGGCGCTATTGCGTATGATTCCACGTCACCTCTAGTGCGTATTCAAGGCACGTTAAATGCCCACCGCTACGTGCAGCATGTGCTGCGGCCGGTTGCACTCCCGTACCTTCAGGGGCTGCCCAATGCTCTGTTTCAGCAGGATAATGCTCGCCCACTCACTGCTCGCATCTCCCAACAGGCTCGATGAGGTGTACAGATGCTTCCGTGGCCAGCGTACTCTCCGGATCTCTCACCAATCGAACACGTGTGGGATCTCATTGGACGCCGTTTGCAAACTCTGCCCCAGCCTCGCACGGACGACCAACTGTGGCAAATGGTTGACAGAGAATGGAGAACCATCCCTCAGGACACCATCCGCACTCTTATTGACTCTGTACCTCGACGTGTTTCTGCGTGCATCGCCGCTCGCGGTGGTCCTACATCCTAATGAGTCGATGCCGTGCGCATTGTGTAACCTGCATATCGGTTTGAAATAAACATCAATTATTCGTCCGTGCCGTCTCTGTTTTTTCCCCAACTTTCATCCCTTTCGAACCACTCCTTCTTGGTGTTGCATTTGCTCTGTCAGTCAGTGTACATTTATTTTCGTAATTTTTTCCTCTTAAAGCTTTATTTTTATACACTCCCATCAACCGCCAGATTATTCCATCACTTATAAACAAAACGTACTCTCGTCACTGAAGACAACAGAGCGTCATTTCCCTCTCCAGTCGACGGTTCCCAATGGTCCTTGGTGACAGAGCAGATGCAACATGTGACCGGATTTCGTTCCTGGATGATGATCGGTCGGCCACCGCTGCTCGCAGAATGCGTCGGTCTTGACGTGCGTCTGTATTACGCGAACGTCCGGAGCCTGGTCTACGACAGACCACTGCTCAAAGCAGCGACACCCCACCGAAACATTGTGCCCAACATGTCCGTCAATACGACCATCCAGCTTCCCGCAGGCCTACAATGCGACCCCGTTCAAATGGCTGCAGTTGTTCGAGAGGAGTAGAGGTGGGGACGGAGCGAGTAATACCGATGAGTAATCCGGTTGTAGCGGTAGAGCGCACCACCGATCCCCTCCGCTTACAACTGCGAGTACTCGCGGAGGACCTGAGCACAGTGTAGCGCACAACACACGTACGAAATTACCTGTATTCAATCTGTGTGTTTCGAATGTACGTATATATTTCCTACGCTTGTTGTGTTTTGTAGATAATGTAAAGTCTGTTAGATTATATTTGTGGTGTTAGTGTGATATTTAAACATATTCGTAGATAGTAGTTATATTTTTAGAATATTTAAAGGAATTTAAAGAAATTTTTACAGAACGTTGTTCCACAAATGCCACGAAAACCGTCGGATGCCTGGCAGTTTTTTGACATCACTGATAATAGGAAACACGCAAAATGCAAATTTTGTGGCCGCACATACGCGACGGGTGGTGGCACATCAAATATAATATAATATAATATAATATAATATAATATAATATAATATAATATAATATAATATAATATAATATAATATAATATAATATAATATAATAAGTGTATTTATAGAAGCATTCTACTGATAGCTGTTTGGCATTGGGACGTGTAGTAGTATGTTGTCAGATATGTTTTGTAATCACATTTGCAAAGAAGGACATTCCAGTCAACGTTCATTTACGTAATTACTTTTGTCATCCTGTATATGAAATTATGTCAGTGTTTTTCATTATATTCTGATAAGATTCTTTACATTCAGGTTATTCTTCTCATTAACAGTGTACCGTATCACATGAACTTACGAAATAATTGTTAATACATTACCTTTCTGTTAACTTCCAATCCCCTTGTATACAAACCCTTTCGGTAAGTGTGCGCCATACTTTATTTCACTATTCGAATGAGTTAACTATACGAGTTACTTTTTTTTTTTTTTGCTAGGGGCTTTACGTCGCACCGACACAGATAGGTCTTATGGCGACGATGGGATAGGAAAGACCTAGGAGTTGGAAGGAAGCGGTCGTGGCCTTAATTAAGGTACAGCCCCAGCATTTGCTTGGTGTGAAAATGGGAAACCACGGAAAACCATCTTCAGGGCTGTCGATAGTGGGATTCGAACCTACTATCTCCCGGATGCAAGCTCACAGCCGCGCGCCTCTACGCGCACGGCCAACTCGCCCGGTATACGAGTTACTAACATTTATTCCACATACTACCTCCTACTCCCTAGCAGTTACGTATATAACAATTATAGTGAATATATATGCACTTATTTACAGTTGTTACGTTGTGAGAGAAGGGTATTAATAGGGGGGATGCAATACCTTCGCAGTGCCATACCTATAACGTGTTTAAACGTCCCGCGTCAGGACATTCACTCGGTAGTTCACTCGGTACTACCGGGTGATGACGTCACAACAACTGCTCCGCTCCGCTCCGCTCCGTCCCCAGCACTAGAGAGGAGCAGGTACTCGTCGGCGGGATATGGTTGTACCCTGGAATGAATGTTGCAAACACCGGTCACCTCTAAGCTCAGCACAGTTACCGCCTGCATTGTCAAAACAGAGTGCGCACGGACAGGCTTCCTGAGCACAATCTGATCGCTGATGTCCGTGACAAATGAGTCACTAACACAACTCCCCCTCGGTATGCACATATTATACCCTAATGCCACTGAACGATGTCCTTGAGGATGCTGCATGGTTTTATTTCTCCCAGCAGTGTATTAATAATTTTACTGATGCAATTTAGTTCCCGAAAATCGATTATAATAAACTTCAATTTGTGCTGATACAGACTGTACTTGTTTATTACTGTATTATTGTAGATGACGTACCAGAGGCCCTGGGTTCGATTTCCTGCCAAGTCAGTTATTTTTACCTGAATCTGGGGGCTGTTTCGAGATCCACTCAGCGTACACGATTGCAATTGAGGATCACCGAGCTCGATAGCTGCAGTCGCTTAAGTGCGACCAGTATCCAGTAATCGGGAGATAGTGGGTTCGAGCCCCACTGTCGACAGCCCTAAAAATGGTTTTCCGTCGTTTCCCATTTTCACACCAGGCAAATGCCGGGGCTGTACCTTAATTATGGCCACGGCCGCTTCCTTCCAATTCCTAGGCTTTCCTATCCCATCGTCGCCATAAGACATATCTGTGTCGGTGCGACGTAAAGCAAATAGCAAAAAATGCAATTGAGGATCTATCTGACGGTGAGAAGGTGGCTCCCGTCTAGAAAGCCAAGAATAACGGCCGAGAAGAGGATTCGTCATGCTGACCATACGACATCTCGTAATCTACAGACCTTCGGGCTGAGCAGTGATTATTTGGTAGGTCACGGCTCTACGGGGCTATTGCGCCATGGGGTTTGGTTTTACAGATCACATACTCAAGATCCTTCCCGTATACAGCTACTTCCGATATTTCATCCCACCACTAAAAGTGTAAGATCACTTTCAATGCGTCCGGCTCCATGGCTAAATGGTTAGCGTGCTGGCCTTTGGTCCAGAAGGTCCCGGGTTCGATTCCCGGCCGGGTCGCGGATTTTAACCTTAATTGGTTAATTCCAATGGTTCGGGGGTTGGTTGTGTGTGCCGTCATCAGCATTAGAATTCATCACAGGTAGGGCCCCATTCTCATAGACGCACAGGTCGCCTATACGGCGTCAACTCGAAAGACCTGCACTGGGCCTCTTCGGAGGCCACACGCCATTATTATTATTATTATTATTATTATTATTATTATTATTACCTTCAATGCGATAGCAAAGAATTTGTATTTCAATAAGAATGCAGTACGTCATTCAGTAACGGTACTGTGATAAAGGGCATCCATCATTTCTACAAGTACAATAGATAACTGCAGCAGGGTTGAGAACCTCTTACGTAACTACACCTTGAGAAGCGAACTCGAGTGAAATATTTCTCTATTGGCACGCCACCTCCTATCGTTCGCCATTGTCTCGTTCACAACGAATGAATATAATAATTGCTAATACGGTTGTTATCCAGATAATCTTGGCGTCCTTGGAACGGTTTGCGACGGTATTTCTAGATTAAGAATTGGCTACGCCGTTTTACCCAGGAAGTTCAAGTCCCAAGGTTCGTGACGACCTTGATGCAATATTACCGAAAGTTCCTGTCGCACACCATTAACCCGATCCCCACACTAACATCACTTCACTACAGGAAAGGCTACACGGTAGAGTTGACCTGATATACACTAGATATTTCGAAGAACATTATGTTCCGCTCCTTGGGTGAATGGTCAGCGTACTGGCCTTTGGTTCAGAGGGTCCCGAGTTCGATTCCCGGCCGGGTCGGTGATTTTAATCGCTTCTGATTAATTCTTCTGCCTCGGGGACTGGGTGTTTGTGTCCGTCCCAACACTCTCGTCTTCATATTCAGACAATATACCACACTACCAACCAGCACAGAAACACGCAATAGTGATTACATCCCTCCATATAGGGTTGGCGTCAGGAAGGGCATCCGGCGGTAAACAGGGCCAAATCCACATGTGCGACGCAGTTCGCACCCGCGATCCCACAGTGTGAGAAACGCAGTAGGAAGAAGAAGACACTAGATATTTCGAAGTAAATGATGTTCCGCTCCTTGGCTGAATGTTCGGGCGAAATGTCTTCAGTTCGGAGGGCTCCAGGCTCGATTCCCGGCTGGAGTGGGCTGCGAATTTGTGGTCGTCCTAATAAGTTCATTTACATAGAATACGTCACCTTACCAACTATCACAGAAATAAGCAATAGCGAATACAACAGGAAAGCAGTGATTATTTTTTAAGAGGTAGAACAACTGGCCAAACATCCTCTCTTAATACTGTATAATGTTATTGGTTTTACGTCCCACTAATTACTCTTACGCTTCACACTGGTCCACGGCCGCTACCTTCCTAATCCTAGCCCTTTCCCAGTTTTGCGTATCCGTGAACCTTCGAAGTGTTAGTGCGACGTTAAGCCACTAGAAAAAATATACACCAGCTGGCCCGCCAGCGCCGTACTTTCTACTTGTAAGTGTCACGTATGCACTAATGATGAGTGGGTTGCCTAACAACTGATTTTCACAGGGTATTACTTCCTACTGCAGACAGGTTACGTCAGACACGGCCGACTTGATGCATCGCTCTAGCTAGCTTCGAGGGATCCAGTCGGCCGTGCATCAGAATAGGTAGAGATAACAACGGGATGGCCGCTCAGCGCCACCCGTCTAATGCGCCCATTTGCGTTAGTAAGCCTCTCTTTCCAACGCACAGTAGTAAGCTGGCATTTGGTACAGTAGCACCACAGTTGCTGTCAACATATCGACAGTGGCAACGACGAATACACAGACATCATTTTAATCTATGGAGAATCTGGTCGGAATGCAGTCGAAGCTCGCAGACGGTTGCATATGAGTTTCCAAATAGCCATCTGCCTTGTATACACGGTATTTCGTCGAACAGTGTTGTAATTTGCAATTAGTAGTTAATGGATCGTTCAAGACACATAAAGGCAACTCTTTGGTCATGAAGGAGAGAACAACTTAAGATACACCGCATTTTCGAATTAGCTACAGACTTTGGTACGTGTATAAATAATGTGTTAATAAACTGTATTTTCTGCATCTATGGCGTGTTTACAAATGAACCCTGCTACATAACGTGTGTAGTAAAATGACTGCTATTTGTTTCACGTCTGAAATCTAGCACGTTGTAGTGCTCCTTTGTAAACCAGCGATCAGACATTCCATTCATCGTTAGTGCATGCAGGACGATTGTACGTAGAAAGTATGCGGTTGAAGGGTCAACAGGTATACAGTAAAACGTGCTCAAAGCGGAACTTGGATCAAGCGGAAACTTGTCCACTACGGAATATTTCCTCGGTCCCGGCGAAGCTTACGGCGTTATAATGTTCTTACTTTTGTATAATGCGGAATGTCCTCAACGCGGAAACGGAAACGAAAAAATGAAAGAATTCTTTAAAATTTACTTGTACAATGCGGAAAGTATTAGGAACTGATGTAGTTCTGGTGCTGGCATGATCAATGTCATTGTTTGGACAAACTGGCGCACGTGTTTGGAGAACGAATGGAAGTGCTTCCAAACGCGTCGACCGGGCGAGTTGGCCGTGCGATAAGGGGCGCGCAGCTATGAGCTTGCATCCGGGAGATAGTGGGTTCGAATCCCACTGTCGGCAGCTCTACAGATGGTTTTCCGTGGTTTCCTCTTTTCACACCAGGAAAATGCAGGGGCTGTACCTTAATTAAGGCCACGGCCACTTCCTTCCCACTCCTAGCACTTTCCTGTCCCATCGTCGCCATACGACCTGTCTGTGTCGGTGCGACGTAGGCTAAATCCACTAGCAAAAAAAAAAAAACAAAAAAAAAAAAACAAGCAAACGCCTCGGCAGATCCAACTTGTGTCAAATAAGAAACATTCCCTGCGAGGCAGAGAACTTCATTTAAAGTGATGAACAACGTACACCACAATTTCCAATCAGCTACAGCCGTTCAAGCAGTGAGAAAGGCCGAGAAAGAGGAGGAGACGGAAGAAGAAGGAGACGAGCAAGCAAATCAAGATCAAAACAACATTCGAACCCGCCAACAAGCCCTCAGTGCTTTTGTGACGTAAAGGAGTTTGCCATTATCTAACTATTCCACTCTTCTTGAATATACTCAGCTCAGGACGACTACATTCAGGAAAAAAAAAAAGATTAGAAAGAAAAGGAGTCCGCCTCTGTGGTGTAGTGGTTAGTGTGATTAGCTGCCACCCCGAAGGCACGGGTTCGATACCCGGCTTGCCACGGAATTTGAAATGTGCTACAAGGGCTGGAACGGGGTCCACTCAGCCTCGGGAGGTCAACTGAGTAGAGGTGGGTTCGATTCCCACCTCAGCCATCCTGGAAGTGGTTTTCCGTGGTTTCCCACTTCTCCTCCAGGCAAATGCCGGGGTGGTACCTAACTTAAGGCTACGGCCGCTTCCTTCCCTCTTCCTTGTCTATCCCTTCCAATCTTCCCAACCCCCGCAAGGCCCCTGTTGAGCATAGCAGGTGAGACCGCCTGGGCGAGGTACTGGTCATCCTTCCCGGTTATATCCCCCGACCCAGAGTCTAAAGCTCCAGGACACCCGTGAGGCGGTAGAGGTGGGATCTCTCGTTGAGTCTGAGGGAAAAACCGATCCTGGAGGGTAAACAGACAAAGAAGAAGAAGAAGAAGAGGAGGAGGAAACAAATTTGTTTGGTCTATGGAAAATAATTGAGTTTAATGATGGAAATACGTTTAAGGAGCGTATGTACATTCAATCTAGCGGGGGGCGTGATTAGCTCAGTGGCTCCCCACCCGGAAGGCTCAGGTGCGAATCCCAGTTGAGATTTTTACCTCAAGAAACACATAACGCCAGGAAGGGCACCCAGTCCTAAACCCCCAGCCAAAACCAAAATGAGCCTAGGTGGCTCAAGCGGCCCCAGAAATAACTTTGATAAGCTGAAGAAAGTTTTTCTATCCATTCAATCCAGCGTTCTGAAATAGTGTTGTGATAGTACCAAAATGATATACTGTGTATCACTCTGTATTAATAATAACGCGCAGTAATGAAAATGAAAATCCACAGCCTGTTTTCAGTCATTCGACCGGGTCAGGAATAGAATGAATGAAGCCCCCATCTAGCGGCGAGGATAGGAATTGTGCCGGCTGCCGAAGCCTGTCGCACTCTTCTGTGGCAATGATCAATGACTGACAGATGAAATGAAATGATACTTAAGAGTGTTGCTGGAATGAAATATGACTGGGAAACCGGAGTACCCGGAGAAAAACCTGTCTCGTCTGCGCTTTGTCCAGCACAAATCTCACATGGAGTGACCGGGATTTGAACCACGGAACCCAGCGGTTAGAAGCCGACGCGCTGCTGTCTGAGCCACGGAGGGTTAACTCCCAGTAATAATAATAATAATAATAATAATAATAATAATAATAATAATAATAATAATAATAATAATAATGAACACATCAGTATGCCCCAGAGAAGTGCGACAAGCTTCGGCAGCCGGCACAATTCCTATCCTCGCCGCTAGATGGGGCTTCATTCATTCCATTCCTGACCCGGTCGAATGACTGGAAACAGGCTGCGGATTTTCAACACATCAGTGTGCTACAGTATTATGTACCTCAATCTGGACAGCCGACCGTCATGCGTAAGCTCTAAATAATATTTAAAAAATTCTGTATACTGTATCATATTTTGTGTAATGTTTGAGCAAGTTTTACTGTATAACGAGCTAGATAGCTGCAGTCGCTTAAGTGCGGCCAGTATCCAGTGATCGGGAGATGGTGGGTTCGAACCCCACTGTCGGCAGCCCTGAAGATGGTTTTCCGTGGTTTCCCATGTTCACACCAGGCAAATGCTGGGGCTGTATCTTAATTAAGGCCACGGCCGCTTCTTCCCACTCCTACGTCTTTCCCATCCCATCGTCGCCATAAGACCTATCTGTGTCGGTGCGACGTAAAGCAAATAGCAAAAAAAAAAAAAAAAAAAAAAAAAAAAAAAAAAAAAAAAAAAAAAGTTTGCTGTACATATTTTCGTGGTAGTACTGGAAAAGCTCAACAAATGAACAATGCCAAGTACCTCCAATGGAAGAAGATTAATTAGTCATTACCGTACAGTGCCTTCAGAGCGTCTACAACTCGGTAGGTGAGGCCATATGATTCGTCTTGCCGTCGTTATTATCAGCATAGAATTTCTTAAATGATGGGAATAACCATATATCCGTTCCATAAAATTGAGAAGCATTCATATAGAAATAGTTTTTCTTGTTTTCCCGACAATGTATTTTTTTTTTGACTTGGTGGTTTTGTTTGTAGGTGCCACTACGAGTTCATGGACTGTGATTGTCAGGGACTGAAGTGTTTTCAGTGTAGCCACTAGGTGTAGAAATATAAATTTTAATGTTACATATAGGAATATTTTTCGGCCTATACTCTTTGAAATAATAATAATAATTTCGTGTGGCTATTTCTAGCTGAGTGAAGCCCTTGTAAGGCAGACCCTCCGATGAGGGTGGGCGGCATCTGCCATGTGTAGGTAACTGAATGTTATTGTGGTGGAGGATAGTGTTATGTGTGAATTGGAGGGATGTTGGGGATAACACAAACACGTAGCCCCCGAGCCAATGGAATTAAACAATGAAGGTTAAAATACGCGACCCGGCCGGGAATCGAACCCGGTACCCTCTGAACCGAAGGCCAGTACGCTGACCATTCAGCCAACGAGTCGGACCTCTTTGAAACGATCTAGCTTTTTTAAGTGTCATACCATTGTACACAGAAAGTAGAATTAAACTGCGTAAGTGAAACTGTGTTAATGTTTTTACCTTCTTACTCAACAATAATATTCCGGCGACTCTGAGGTAGGAAAAGAATGTGTATGAGAAGGTAGGGTAGATTATTGGCGTTGGAATAGAAAAAAAAATGTGAGAAAATGGGTGACTAAACTTCTAGAAAATAGAACTCAGAGAACCAGAGTAGGTAAAGCGTTATCTGAACTGCAACGATTAAGAGGGGGCCCCACAAGGCCCTCTGTGTGTTCTTATATACATAAGTGATGTCGGTAAGGAATTAGAATCACAGATTTCTATGCGGATATTATATTGTATCGAGTATGCAGGATTGTGAGCGACTACAGACAGACATCGACAAAGTTGTGAGGTGGACAGCAGACAATGATTGGATCGTAAACGGAGTCAAAATTCAGGTGGCAAGTTTCTCAAAGAGGAGAAGTCCTCTCGGTTTTAATTACTGTGCTGATAGGATGACAATAACTCACGGGGATCACTGTAAGTGTTAATATAAGGAAGATCTTAATTGGGGTAATCACATAAACGGGATTTTAAATAAAAGTAACAGACCTCTTCACAGAGTTACAAGTGTATTTAGAGGCTGTAGCAAGTGTCTTCTCTCAAATATCTGGGTACCATCTTGGATGACCAATGTAACTCCAAACGGGAGATAATATCTAGAATTCAGCAGGCCAGGAAACAATTCATTACCATGAAGAAATTCTTTGTGAGGTCAGATCTCAGTCTCCAACTACGAATTCGTATGATCCGCTGCTATATATTTTCTGTTCTCCTATATGGACGTGAAAGCTGGACTCTGGATCCAATCATAGAACAACGTATTGATGCCTTTGAAATGTTCCTGTATCGCCGTCTCTTGCGGATATCCTGGGTAATGAAAATCTCAAATGCCGAGGTCCTTCGTCGGATGAAAAAGCAAAAAGAACTACTGCTCACCATAAAACAGAGGAAAACGCAATATCTAGGACATATCAAGAGAGGTGAGAGGTATCAGTTATTACAGCTTATTATCGAAGGGAAGATACAGGGGAAGAGATCTGTTGGGAGAAGAAAAAATTCCTGACTGAAAGACCTTCGAAGATGGCACTGCTGTACTTCAGAAATGGCATTCCATTCTGCGCTGTCAAGATCAGAGCTAGTTACGTGGATCGCCAACCTCGGAGACGGCGTCGTAAGAAGAAGAAGTAAGGATGCAAAGGCGAGGCTGTATAAGTCACTAGTAAGACCCCAATTAAAGTATGGTCCCAGTGTATGGAACCCCCATAAGGATTACCTGATACCAGAACTGCAAAAGATTCAGGGGAAAGAAACACGATTTATCTTAGTGATTTCCGACAAAACAAAGTACTGTTGCAAAAAAGTTGCGAACTTTGGTAAGGGAAGACTTGCAAGAAAGGGGACGAATATATTGCCATCAGTGGATTTTTTAACCAGGTATGTGCATAAGTTTTTACCGGTTTTGGTGGTAAACAAAACACGTAGTTTTCAAGGGAAATTCATGTTTTGTTTATTCAAAATATTGGCCATCGGCTTCTACACACTTCGCCCATCTTATGAATATCATGCCAGAAAGACTGCTTGTCTTTTGCGGCAAACCATTCGTCGAGCCATTTTCCAACTTCCTCAAAATTGCTGAAGTGCTGCTCTGCGAGCGCGTGCCCAATTGATGTGAAGAGGTGATAGTCAGATGGCGCCAGGTCGGGGCAGCGATTTCAAGGTGCCTTTCACTGGTTTTGCTGTGTGAGACGGCGCACTGTCGTGTAACAAAATAACTTCGCCATGTCTTCTCGCATATTCCGGTCGTCTTTCGATCAATGAGTGATTTAAATAATCACCTTTTGGCGATAGCGTTGTGCATTAAAGGTTTCGCTGCAATTGCTCGTCTTCGCACTTTTGTGGTCTTCCAGAGCGCGCACTGTCTTTCACATAGAAATCATCATCATCATCTGTTTACCCTCCAGGTTCGGTTGTTCCCTGGGACTCAGCGAGGGATCCCACCTCTACCGCCTCAAGGGCAGTGTCCTGGAGCTTCAGACCCTTGGTCGGGGGATACAACTGGGGAGAATGACCAGTACCTCGCCCAGGCGGCCTCACCTGCTATGCTGAACAGAGGCCTTGTGGAGGGATGGGAAGATCGGATGGAATAGGCAAGGAAGAGGGAAGGAAGCGGCCGTGGCCTTAAGTTAGGTACCATCCCGGCATTCGCCTGGAGGAGAAGTAGGAAACCACGGAAAACCACTTCGAGGATGGCTGAGGTGGGAATCGAACCCACCTGTACTCAGTTGACCTCCCGAGGCTGAGTGGACCCCGTTCCAGCCCTCGTACCACTTTTCAAATTTCGTGGCAGAGCCGGGAATCGAACCCGGACCTCTGGGGGTGGCAGCTAATCACGCTAACCACTACACCACAGAGGCGGACCACATAGAAATCACCACGTTTAAATTGTCTAAACCACGTCTCACATGTTCTAATCGATGGAGCGTGTCCATCATATGTTTCTACCAGCAAACGATGACTTTCCACTGCCTTTTTCTTTTGATTAAATAATAAAAGCAATGCGTGCCGCAAATATTCTTTTTTCAGGCACAAACGTAGACATGATCACTGAACGATACAACACAGACGCTACCGTTTGGTGGACTCAACTTGTGTGTGTTGGTAGGTTAATGTTAGACGAACAAACTGACGTATGTGTCGAATTCATACCCTGCGTACTGTTCGCTGGGGCCATCTCTTAGTGAAACCGGAAAAGACTTATGCATACACCTGGTAAAAGTAGGAGAGATCTTAAAATGATGATAAAGTTGGAATTGAAGAGGACAAATTGAGAAAAATATTTATAGAAAGAGGAATTAGGGATTGGAATAATTTATAACGGTAGATGTTTGATACATTTCCAATTTCTTTGAAATAATTTAAGAAAAGACTAGGTAATCAGTTGATAGGTGATCTACAACCTGAGCGACAGTCCTAAATGCAGATGAGTGGTGTTTGAGGAAGCGGCTGTGGTATTAATGAACTTGCAGTTCCAGTATTTTCTTGTTGATTGTTGTTTTAAGTAGCCTAACATCTAGGCCATCTGCCCCTCCGACATTTTCTGGTGTGAAAACTGGAAATTATGGGTAACCATCTTCAAGGCTGCCGATGGTAGGAAAAGAACCCCCCCATCTATCGAATGCAAGCCACAGGACTCGAATCGTGTGGCTAACTCGTTCGGTCGAAAGTAAATTTGAGGTCTATATTAGTGATGGGCAAAACTCTCGTTCGAGATACTCGAGACTGACGTCACCACTCTCGATGCATCTTCGAGGTCTACGTAGGGATGGGCATAACTCTCGTTTGAGATACTCGAGCCTGACGTCACTATCTCGATGCATCTCGAGGCACGCTCCAATTGGACCTCAGCTAGGACGAATATGATACAAACAGAAATGATTAGTGAACATTGAACTCGAGCTGTTTGCATGGCTCAGATAGCTAAATGGCATCGTTGGGTATTATCCTCCGCTACGTTTTGTGGTGGTTCGAATCTTCTCTTCAAATATTTTTGTTTGTTTTTGTTTTGCAATCGGAGTTTCGGCTACCAAACACACGCCTGTTCTTGCAGAAACAACCAAACCGCTAATAGAAGGAATTCTAACGTTGATGACTATATAAAATAACCAATAGATAATAAAATCTCTTCCACTTGAACACATGCAATATAAACCAATCATAATGTAAACAGCCCTGATTACCTCGTTAGATCAGTTAGTTTTGCACTGAAAATAATAATAATAATAATCATCATCATCATCATCTGTTTACCCTCCAGGTTCGGTTTTTCCCTCGGACTTAGCGAGGGATCCCACCTCTACCGCCTCAAGGGCAGTGTCCTGGAGCTTCAGACTCTTGGTCGGGGAATACAACTGGGGAGTATGACCAGTACCTCGCCCAGGCGGCCTCACCTGCTATGCTGAACAGGGGCCTTGTGGAGGGATGGGAAGATTGGAAGGGATAGGCAAGGAAGAGGGAAGGAAGCGGCCGTGGCCTTAAGTTAGGTACCATCCCGGCATTCGCCTGGAGGAGAAGTGGGAAACCACGGAAAACCACTTCCAGGATGGCTGAGGTGGGAATCGAACCCACCTCTACTCAGTTGACCTCCCGAGGCTGAGTGGACCCCGTTCCAGCCCTCGTACCACTTTTCAAATTTTCGTGGCAGAGCCGGGAATCGAACCCGGGCCTCCGGGGGTGGTAGCTAATCACGCTAACCACTACACCACAGAGGCGGACACTGAAAATAGTACTCATAATAATGTTATTTGTTTTACGTCCGTCCTAAATGCCAGTTCTTGACAGACGCCGGGGTGTGGGAATTATGTCCCGCATGAGTTCTTTAACGTGCTGGAAGCCAACGACATGGAATTGTTACCTTTAAAACAGTAGGTACACTGACAGAAGATATTGAACACACTGTGATAGAAATGTACGAGATTCGACAGAGGGTTATCGCATTACTCTCTGTTTTGTGTTGTGCGTTTTGGTTATTACATATTACAGGCTTTGCTTCTCTGGGTTTTGTGTTGTACGTTTTGGTTATTGAATATTGCAGGCTTTTTCTCTGTAGTGAAGGTATTTTCACAGAAATAAGGTTGTTTGCGGTAATAAAACAGAATAAATCATATTATAATTACCGGTTCTACTCTATAACGAGCCATCGGAGACCACGGATCCCTTGTACCAATATACACAGAAAGTTTCCCTGAACAATTTCCGAAAGTTTGTCGATGGAGATCGACTTCATCCTGTATTTGTGCCTACAGGTCTGATAATATTGTAGCTGGTCTTGAATGATCCTTTTTATGGAAACGATCTATTTGTTACCATACTTATATAAAAGTATCGATAGTCCAGAAGGAGACTTAACCCGAGAACGAGTCCCATTTAAGATACATGCACACATATATCGGTACCAGTATCTTTATGCCATTACCGGTATATTTTTCTTTCTGTTCAAATTATTACACGACTCGATGCGTCGTAAAAGAAATGGTTTCAATAAAATCTTAAAAATATGTCACACTCTTCATTACTATTTATTTCACATATCCAGTCCCCGAACCATAGGAAATAATCAATGAAGGAAAAAATATCTCACCTTGCCGAGAATCGAATCGGAGGCCCTGGGACCAAACGCTAGCACGCTAACCATTTCACCGTGGAAACGGACAGTGCATAAGTAAAATGCAGGAAGTACAGGTAGGTAAGTTTACCGAGAGTAGATTATAAAGAAATGGGCGTATCGTCATTAGTTGTTACAATGATGTTATTTGCTTTACGTCCCACTGACTACATATTAAGGTTTTCGGAGACGTCATTAGTTGATCAGCAGGCGAAGTATAGTTGAGGGATAACATACCGCATGATGTCCCGATTCAACTTTGAGATAGGATTACGAGTCAGGGACTGCATCAGTTGCTCGAAATGCATCGAGAGCTCTCGATACGTTTCCCAGCCACTGCCTCGAGACAAAGAGCTCATGCGCCTGACGTCACTATACGACATCGAGATAGCATTATGAGGCACGTACTGAATCGCTTGCTCAGAATGCCTCGAGAGCTTTGCATCACGCGACCCATCACTAGTCTATGTTTAACAAACTGGGCTATTTAGACCGAAGACAGAACTTAGGTGAAGGGGGTAGCGTGTGCCTGCTTCTTAGCCAGAGAACCCGGGTTCGATCACCGACCAGGTCAGGGGTTTTTAATTGTAAATGCTTATTATCCCTGGCCTGGGGACTGGGTGTTTGTGTCGCCTTTAATATTCCTTTACTCACGTTCAACACTTTACACTTCCGCCATTTCCAAATAAACGCAGGTTCCCAGCATATGGTGCAAAGTAAGGGCAAAAGCTCTTCTTAGGTCGACTCCCAGAATAAATAGCATTAAAAAAATACCCGTCCGCCTCTGTGGTATAGTGGTTAGCGTGATTAGCTGCCATCCCCGGAGGCCCGGGTTCGATTCCCGGCTCTGCCACGAAATTTGAAAAGTGGTATGAGGGCTGGAACGGGGTCCACTCAGCCTCGGGAGGTCAACTGGGTAGAGGTGGGTTCGATTCCCACCTCAGCCATCCTGGAAGTGGTTTTCCGTGGTTTCCCACTTCTCCTCCAGGCGAATGCCGGGATGGTACCTAACATAAGGCCACGGCCGCTTCCTTCCCCCTTCCTTGCCTATCCCTTCCAATCTTCCCATCCCTCCACAAGGCCCCTGTTCAGCATAGCAGGTGAGGCCGCCTGGGCGAGGTACTGGTCATTCTCCCCAGTTGTATCCCCGACCAAGAGTCTGAAGCTCCAGGACACTGCCCTTGAGGCGGTAGAGGTGAGATCCCTCGCTGTGTCCGAGGGAAAAGCCGACCCTGGAGGGTAAACAGATGATGATGATGATGATGATGATGATGAAAAAAATACCCGACCAAGTAAAGAAACGGAAAATGGCCGGACATTATTCTTGGCCATTGTTTTGTTTACTTACAGATGAACTTCAAAACTGAAGAATCATGGAATCAACTAAGAAGTACAGTGCAACAATTCTAGTCACAGCTGTCCGCAACTTGATGCACTGTTTCCATTTCACAATGTGATATAAAAGCTATTTAGTCGGCCATAAACAGGCCATTTAATTTTTAATTTCTCTTATAAAGCGGAGAAGAATTGCTGAACATTCACTTTCCGGATCCAGTCTACAAACCTTCTCTTACCATAAGTTCTTTATTGGGCGCCTGCGTATTACAGTGATTTATACGGCTATTACTCCATTCCCGGTATTGCCTCATATGAAGTCTGTCAAAAGTGCTACAGTATAGCCCTATACTCTCTGTTCAAGGTCAGTGATGACTGAGATACATACAATGGACGATATTCAAATAATAATAATAATAATAATAATAATAATAATAATAATAATAATAATAATAATAATAATAATAATAATGCAGTCTGTCTCTGTAGTAAAAAATGCCGTATGAATTTTAGTGTCGGGAGTGTCCGAGGACATGATGTTCGGCTCGACAGGTGCAGGTCTTCTGATTTGACTCCTGTAGGCGACCTGCGCGTCGTGATGAGGATGAAGATGATGAAGACGACACATACACCCAGCCCCCGTACCAGCGAAATTAACCAATGGTGGTTAAAATTCTCGACCCTGCCGGGAATCGAACCCGGGACCCCTGTGACCATAGGCCAGCACGCTAACCATTTTGCCTTGGAGCCGGACGTCTCTGTGGTGTAGTGAGTATTATGATTACCTGCCACCCCTGACGCTCGGGTTCGATTCCAGGCTCTGCCACGAAATTTGAAATGTGGTACGAGGGCTGGAACGGGGTCTACTTAGCCTCGAGAGGTCAACTGAGTAGAGGTGGGTTCGATTCCCACCTCAGCAATCCTCGAAGTGGTTTTCCGTGGTTTCTCACTTCTCCTCCAGGCAAATGCCGAGGTGGTACCTAACTTTAGGCCACGACCGCTTTCTTCCCTCTTCCTTGCCTGTCCTTTCCAATCTTCCCATGCCTCCACAAGGCCCTTATTCAGCATAGCAGGTGAGGCCGACTGGGCGAAGTACTGGTTCTCCTTCCCAGTTGTATCACCCCGACCTAATGTCTCACGCTCCAGGGCATTGCCCTTGAGCGGTAGAGGTGGGATCCTTTGCTGAGTCCGAGGGTAAAAGCAGACCGTAAAGGGTAAACAGATTAAGGAAGAAAGAAAGAAAGAAGGAAATAAATAAATAAATAAATAAATAAATAAATAAATAAATAAATAATAATGCAAGATGGAAGCGGCTAATGCAGGCTTCCAGATTTTATTTGGGAAAACACAGTTCATAACAAACATTAAGACAGTTCCCAGAAATATACAAGTCAATCAGGCCAAAATAAAACGGACAGAGAAATTCAAATACCTAGGCGAGTGGACAGAACGTAATATTTCTGAGAAAAAGGCATTCAAATCAAGAATCAACAGGATGGAAATGGTCAACCACCTCGCCAAAGATATCTACAATATAATAAATGGTCAATATCTTTCAAATCCGAGCTTAGGCCTTACTGTACAGTAATTTGACCTGAGGTGCCTCCGTGGTTTAGGCGGCAGCGCGCCGGTCTCTCACCGCTGGGTTCCGTGGTTCAAATCCAGGCCACTCCATGTGATATTTGTGCTGGATAAAGCGGAGGCGGGGCAGGTTTTTCTCCGGGTACTCCGGTTTTCCCTGTCATCTTTCATTCCAGAAACACTATCCTACATTATTTCATTCAATCTGTCAGTCCTTAATCATCGCCTCAGAGGACTACGACAGGCTTCGGCAGCCGGCACAACTCCCGTTTTCGCCGCTAGATGTGGGTTTTATTCATACCATCCCTGATCCAGTCTACTGACTGGAATCAGGCTGTTTTTCAAGTCGACCTGAAACTCTATATGCAACAGAATTCCAATCAATGAATAATAACGTTCTGGCAGAACAATTAGAAATCAGAGAAAGGAAGATCTTGGGACCAGTAAAGAAAAATGGAGAATATAGGAGAAGGCACAATCATGAGATATATATGCATATGGGGAAAATAACAGACACTAATAGGAAAAGAAGGATTTATTTCTATGGTCACTTAACACGAGTGAGACCAAAAAGATTGCCCACTCAAATCTTTGCCTGCTTTCTGAATAAGAAAATTAAAGGGGTCTGTTCACTGAGGTGGAAAATAATTTACAAGAACTAGGGATCTTACGTGATGATATGTTGCAGCGTGACCCTTTAAAGAAGTAACTTGAAGGTCTACAGAGTTTCCGAACGAAAGCTAAAAAGAAGATTGGCAAGACGTGGAGCGAAGAGCAGAGGGAAGCTCACCGAAGAAGGATGTAGGTGTAGCCTACTGGGCGAGTGTTAAAGATAAAGACAGAAAACGGTTGAAATAGCGTGGTCCATGGGTGGCCGAAACGAAATACTACTACTACTACTACTACTACTACTACTAATAATAATAATAATAATAATAATAATAATAATAATAATAATAATAATAATAATAATTTCTTCGTCTTCTCCTTCCTGGCCTTTTTCTCAACTACCTTGGGCCGGCGCTTACGTTAATTAAGTCCAGTTTTACGAATGGATGCCCTTCCTTGCACAAACCTATGACGAGGAATGCATTCACGGTTGCCTGTTTCTGCGATGGTTTGCAGTGTGATGTGGTGTATGTAAATGAAGACTTGTATTAAGAAGAACACCAGTACCCAATTCCCGAACTCACGAGGATTTAATCAGACCAGATTTAAAGCCCCGGCCGAACATGCAGACGGTCGCAAATTCAACTACAAAGCCACAGCTACTCCAGTCGGCATGATGATGCTTCAATGACACACATACTATGCTAAGTGTGCGACACACACAATCATGTTCAAAAATAGATGTAGACGTCATTCTTGACCATGGATTCAACATTTACTAAAAAAGGTGAATGATATAATATGCTTCGTGGTAACAATAACAAATGGGAGAAGATGAAATCATAGGTGTACATTATCACAACGCTACTGTGTACGAACCCAAGTCAACAACGGAGAAGCTGAACAAGTTTACTAGTATAATCTCCCTCGAGTGTGTCCAGCCTTTGTCCCATTTCTCCAGGGAGTGGGGTTTGAAGTGAGATAGATCTTCGCAGATGAGATGAAATGAATTACGTGATTTATGATAGTAAATGGTGGTACTGGTGATTATTTTTTAAGAGGAAGTACAATATGGCAACCATCCTCTATCGACACTAACCAGAGGGGGAAAATGGAAGCGGTCTGATGCTACGAGAAATGAAGGTATCGGCCAAAGGCCACGAAAGACATGAAAATGATAGACTCCCTAGGCCTCAATACCTACCACCGTGGAGGTCGGAAAAGCACAAAAGTTGACGAAGGGTGGTCGGATACGATAGATGAAAGTGAGGGATCTTGCACAAGTAAGTGGAAGCAGTGCAAGGACTCAGCTAAGGGCCCCGTACCGAGCTCGATAGCTGCAGTCGTTTAAGTGCGGCCAGTATCCAGTATTCGGGAGATAGTAGGTTCGAACCCCACTGTCGGCAGCCCTGAAAATGGTTTTCCGTGGTTTCCCATTTTCACACCAGGCAAATGCTGGGGCTGTACCTTAATTAAGGCCACGGCCGCTTCCTTCCCACTCCTAGGCCTTTCCTGTCCTATCGTCGCCATAAGACCTATCTGTGTCGGTGCGACGTAAAGCAACTAGAAAATAAAAGGGCCCCGTGGTCGCCAACTCACACTCCCAAGTTGAGAGCCCCTATACCTTCTTTTAGCCGTCTCTTACGACATGCAGGGGATTCCGTGGGAGTTATTATACTGCCTCCACGCACAGGGGGATATGATAGTAGGAAGAGGAAAATATGGATGGGATCCGACACTTCTCTCAGGCCAGGAGATTTGTATCGGAGAAGGTGAGAGGGTTGGCGGCTGTGACATATACAAGGAACTGTCCCGGCATTCGCCGTAGTGCAGGAGAATGGAAAAACACGGGAAACCATTCTCAGGACAGCCGATGGTGGGGACCAGCCCCTCTCCGTCTCCCGAATGCAGAGGCGTAGAGCCACGGTACAGCCGCGGCCACCCCTCCTCTGCACTGTTGGCCAGTCGGAGTGCAGAGCTGTCTGACCACGGACCAGACGTGGCCACTTGTGGGCCGAGACCCACTCTACATTCTCCGACCAAGCAATGACAGAATGAGCTGGATCTCTATGGTCGCCAACCCGCTCACTAAAGACCATGGGGATTCCCCCTTGAGTCTCCTTTTCTTTTCACGTAGAATAAGTTTATTCGGAGGACCTACGTGATCAAAGGCAATACACGGACTGCCGTAGAGCGCATGCCTATACTCTGTTTCATTTTTCGACTTGTGCTTTCGGCTCTTCATTTGATTGGTGAGCATTCGGGTCAGAAGGTCCCGAGTTCGATTACCGGCCGGGTCGGGAATTTTAATGGGGTGTGGATAATTCCTATTTTTTGGGACTGGGTGTTCGTGGTTGTCGCAGTGCAGCTCTCTTCACATTCATACAAAACATTACATAAAAACACCTAATATTGAAGAGCCTGCATTCCTTCATATATTTTCCCGTCAGGAAGGGAATCCAGCTGTAAAACAGGCCCAAGTTTACTTACTTACTTACTTACTTACTTACAAATACGACATGATTCGCACCCGCGACCGCACCAGGGTGTGGGAAAAGAGGTAGAAGGAGAAGAAAACTAACCCATTTGTGAGTTTTAAACACCGTTAGTCTGTTACAATAATGATGATGTTGTTGTTGTTGTTTAAAGGGGCCTAACGGCTAGGTCATCCGCCACTAATGGTACGAGGCGAACGAAATGGAAATTAAAACTTCAAAATGTATCCACTGACTAGAGTCTAAAACGAATGACGATGAAAAAATAATCGTGAAACAAAAACTATCAGTGGATCCTATTCACAATGCCTTAAGTACTGGAATGATACTTATCTAAAGGGATTCAAAATCCAAGTCACCGACCTCCCATAATGGTAAAGCAGAACCATGGTGTTCCTCGTATAGTGGTACTAATCACAGGTAATGTAGACCCATGGTATGTCTCACACACAATGGCACCACTCACAGGTAACACAAGCCTATGGTGTTCCTCACATAATGGTACTACTACTCTCCGGCAAGGCAGACCTATTATGTTCGTCACATAGTGGTACTAATCATAGGCAATGTAGAATCACGGTGTATCACACATTATGGTAACGCCCACAGGTAACATAAACCCATGGTGTTCCTCACCTAATGGTATTACTCTCAGGCAACACAGACCCATGGTCTTCATCACAGTGTTACTTATCACGGGCGCCAGTCAAACCCGTGGTTTCTCTCACAAAGTGGTGCCAACCACAGGCAATGTAGACCCAGGGTGTTTCTTATAAAGTGGTACTACTCATAGGTAACGCAGACCCATTCTGAACACAGTGGAACCGACCAGTGGAATCACCATTATGACAAACAACGCCCAGACCCGTAGTGTTTCTCGCATAATGGCCCTGCTTCTATGTAACGCAGACCCATGGTTTTCCTCTCAAGGTGATACTAGTTGCAAGTAACTTCGACCCATAGTGTTCCACACGTAATGGTACTAACCACAAATAATTACATGGTTCTAATATTATCATCCCATGGTCGCCCCTTTTAGTCTCCTCTTACGACAGGCAGGGGGTACCGTGGGTGTATTATTCGTCTGCATCCCCCACCCACACGGGGTTGTTAGAATAAAATAGTAGTAATAATTACTCGGCGAGTCTCGAAAATGGTTGCCGTCCTTCCTGCATGCCGCGTGTCGGTAAACAGGAGCGCGGTCGCCGTCAACATCTTCCCTGAACGCCCGTAGAAAATCCACCAACGATGAATAAATAATCAGATTGAAAGGCAGATAAGAAAATTTGTATGAAATTTCCCTTTGGGAAAAATAAATGATGACCAAGCTCGACAGCTGCAGTCGCTTAAGTGCGGCCAGTATCCAGTATTCGGGAGATAGTAGGTTCGAACCCCACTGTCGGCAGCCCTGAAGATGGTTTTCCGTGGTTTCCCATTTTCACACCACGCAAATGCTGGCGCTGTACCTTAATTAAGGCCACGGCCTCTTCCTTCCCAGTCCTAGCCCTTTCCTGTCTCATCGTCGTCATAAGATATATCTGTGTCGGTGCGACGTAAAGCAACTAGCAAAAAAAAAAAAAAGATCATAAATCTCTCTCAATAAATGAACTCAAATTGATAACGATTAACTTGCATCTAACGAAACGGAATTTGGAGTCGGAGTGTAGGATTCACTGCATCGAAAGGGGGGAAACTTACTCGATGCCTATGAAACTGTCACGAGAATAAAACAATTTCTCTAGTGTATGATGGGACGAGGCCTATTTGATAAAAGAACCTTCTTTATCAGGGGTTTCCAGTTAGTAAGAACTCGAGGGCCACATTGGAAACCTGAAGCATGACTGCGGGACTCACTTTAACAGTAGGCTAATTTTCGTACAATTCCGCAAATAGGACAGAGGTACCAGTATACAAAATAATATGAAATTGAAACGAAGGTTTAATAACTTTAATTGCTTAAAACACCATTTTACCATTGCATAAAAGAGTGAAATTAAGAATAATAACTATTATAACCAGGACGATTGAATTTGGAAGAAGAGCACCCAGCAATGTCAGTTCATTTAAATTAATATTTGACAAACGAAAAAAGTAAAACGAAAGACAAACTAAAATGTAGTTAAAACAAAAAGGACAATTTAGTGGTAGTAGTGTGTAGGGCACAAAGCTATACATTTATGAGAGCCTAAAATCCCAGCAATGTACTTCCAGGAGTACTTCCCTAAAAATTTTCACTGTGTACCAGCCAATACTGCCAATGAGATAAGAACGAAGAAATGAAACCGCTTCTTACACCAATGGCTTTAAAGTATTTCTTGGTATTCATTGCATGGTGCGTTGAATAAAAAGACCACAGTGAGGTTGGCATGTAGTTCAAGAATTGGTATGGATTCCAAGGCCATTTTTATAATTGTTAAGAATTAGAACTGGTATTAGTGAGGGCTCATTTTCCGGCGAAGCTTGAATTTTCATTTTACTAACTCAAAGAATCTATTCTGCACAAGTGAGTACTAAAAAGCAGGAGATAATATTAAAGAATGAATTAGTTCTGACTTTGGTCTATACAGGATATAAAAATGAATACATTTTTGAACGAGCTACCAAATATTTTTCGTATATTTTTCTTCACATTTCTTAAAATACATTTATAAAGTCCTCGCGGGCCACATGCGGCCCGCGGGCCGCCATTTGGAAACCCCTGTTCTATATGTTCTCAGTTACGGCCAACTACTAATACTTCAGCAACACAGTCTGCACGGTTGCTAATTAACATCACGTCATATATTCTGTGTCGGTAATCTCCTGACGCAAATTTTCAGATGATTCCCCGCCATTAGACATATTTATGTCAACTAAAAAAACTTACGGTACCCCTTTAAAGCAAGTGTTCAAAATGCCCACCATCAGCCTGCAAACAAGCGGTGTAGCACATTCAGGTAATATGCTTGTAGTTCACTCTGCAATTCAGCCTCATGAATCTTTTGGTGTGAATTGCATGTATTGCATACAGCATGCGAAAAGACGCTGTTAAACAATTAATTCAGAAGTTATTTAACGCAATTAGCCGATCAATTACTGCTGTACAAGAACAGTAGCGGCGATTTATAGGGGAGGGGCGGCGAGGAGGGCAGACGTCTACCCCGACTTTGTGGAGACAAAATTAAATGTTTATTCTATTTTATCCACCACGAACCTGCTACGCTGGCGTTGTAGGGGGAGAGGTGATACACGGGGCGTGTCCCAGGTGGCGGATAGGGGGATCCTAACCGGATTGCCGGCGGACTTGATGGAAATAAAATACCTCTCATGGACAAAACACACACCCCCTGTGGGTGGGGGAGGCAGACGAAGAATTCACCCACGGTATCCCCTGCCTGTCGTAAGAGGCGAATAAAAGGGGCGACCAAAGGATGATCCAATTAGAACCATGAGACTACTTGTAATTAGTACCATCACGCAGGGAACACCATGGGTCGCATTACTTTCGCGTAATACCACTATGTTAGGTACGCAATAGATTTGTGATTAGTAGCAACAGTGTGTGAATCAGGAGGTGGGTCCTACAGTACCTGTGATTCGTACCCCTATATGAGCGACACCATGGTTCTGCCTTACCTATGCTCAGTTCCCACTATGTGAGGAATTCCAGGGATAGTACGAGTCACTGTGGTTAGTCCACTTATGTGAGGAACGTCATAGGTTTGTGTTGCCTTTGTAGGTTTGCGTTGCCTGTAAATAGTGCCGCAATGTGCGAAACACCATAGGTCTGTATGTGCGCATTACACTACCTGTGAATGGTACCATAATGTGTGGAATACCGCGAGTCTTCGCTACTTTTGATTAGTACCGCAACACGACACATAGCCTGGTTCTATGTTCCTAGCGATAAATACCATTATGAGGGGCCGATGACCTGGATTTTGGACCCGTTTCGACTATAAGCATAATCGATTCAGCATCGTGCTATAGAAGCAGTCCCTTGGTCAGTAATACTATTGTTTTGTGCCAGCTTCTGTGCATGTGAGGCACTGTGGGTCGGATCCACTGATCGTTTTAAATTCATATCCGTCCATCCATTCATTCTTCGTCCTTACGCTTTGAATTCTGGTCAGTGGAGGATTTTTTTTACTTTTAAGTTGTCATCTCATTTCATCTCATTTTGTACCATTACGGGTCGATGACCTCGATGTTAGGCCCCTTTAAACAACAAACATCAATAAACCATTTTAGCCACCTAAAGTAAAAATACCGAGCTCGATAGCTGCAGTCGCTTAAGTGCGGCCAGTATCCAGTATTCGGGAGATAGTAGGTTCGAATCCCACTGTCGGCAGCCCTGAAAATGGTTTTCCGTGGTTTCCCATTTTCACACCAGGCAAATGCTGGGGCTGTACCTTAATTAAGGCCACGGCCGCTTCCTTCCCACTCCTAGCCCTTTCCTGTCCCATCGTCGCCATAAGACCTATCTGTGTCGGTGCGACGTAAAGCAACTAGCAAAAAAAAAAAAAAAAAAAAAAAAGTAGCAATTATTAAAACAACAATTTATACAAACCCTGTTATCTATTACCTAATTCTTTCCTTTAATTTATTTAAATATTAGAATAATACTTAGCGGAGGTACGCACAAAATGACCTTCGACGCAGATGATAGATTCGTACAGCGCCACAGCAAGTAGTGGAGACTCGCGCAGCAGCGTGTAGAACCGCGATTGGTAGTTGATGGCACAAAACCTTAGTTGCGCACGTGTGCAATTGTTCCTTTGCTAAAACTTTTATTGTATAGTGTCGAAAACACATCTCAAAATATCTATTATTACCTCAGTTAAGTTGGTAAACTGTCAACCATTACTTCTCTGTCGAGATTTGCTCAGACAGCATTTTTATAGGTACTATGTTTCAATTTTGTTGTCTACCCCTCCCCCGTTTTTTTTTTATTACCCAGGGTCCCCTTTACGTTTTTGTTGTGTATAAATTTCTTTGCCCCCCCCCCCCACTTCTAATTTTCGATCGCCGTTACAGCACAAGAAGAAATCACGTTGTACGCTGCACGGAAGCATATCGCAGTCTAGCTGAGGCAGCTATTGCACAATCCACTCGCCCAGACATGACACAGGGCATAACCGGCAACTCGACTGAGGCTCGCACTGTATAAACATATTGTAAATAAATAGTTAAGTTGTATTAATATAACAACGCCCGAGTTGAAACTCTTGGTAGTTGCTATTTGGATAAAAGTGAAAGTTCCGCTAAAAGGGAGTGAGTTAAGTCGGATCTTAAAAAAAAAAAAAAAAATCCGTTTACCTTTCAGGATTGGTTTTCCCCCGGACTCACCGAGGTATCCTACCTCGACTACCTTTTCACGGGCAGTGTCCTGGATCGTGATACATTTGATCGGGAAGGAGGACTAGTACCTCGCCCAGGCGGTCTCAACTGCTATGCTAAACAGGGGCTTTGTGGGGGATGGGAAGATTCGAAAGGATAGACAAGGAAGAGGGAAGGAATCGGCCGTGGCTTTAAGTTAAGTACCTTTGTCTGAGAAGAAGTGAGAAAACACGGAAAACCACTTCGAGGATGACTGAGGTGGGAATCGAAACTCCCTCCACTGACTTGACCTCCCGAGGCTGAGTGGACCCCGTTTTAGTCCTCGTTCCAATGTTCAAATTTCGTGGCAGAACCGGGAATCGAACCCGGGCCACTGGAGGTGACAGCTAATCATACTAACCACTACACCAGAGACGGGCAAGTCGGATACTGCAATATTATAAATAAAAATTTTCATTTATGTTTTTACTTATTAATTTACCTGTATATTTGTTTTCCGTTGCAATTACACAGACATGTCTTTTGGCAACATTGGGATAGGAAAGAAGTGGGAAGGTAGCGACCGTTGCCTTAATTAAGGCACAACCCTGAAAAACAAAAACAGAACAGAAACCCATCTCTCTTTGTTTTATTTTTATTTTTTTAAACAATTTACACGTCGCACCAACGAAGATGGGTCTTATGGCGACGATGCGATAGGAGAGGCCCTGGCCTTAATTAAGGTACAGCCTCAGCATTTGCCTGGGGTAAAATGGGAAACCATGGAAAACCGTCTTCAGGGCTGTCGAGAGTGGGGTTCGAACCCATTATCTCCTGAATGCAAGCTCACAGGTGCGTGACCAGACCGCGTGGGCAAGTCGCTCGGTTTTATAAGTTCGTGTCGTTTCATTCTCACAGAACACATATTCCATGGATGATGACATGAGAATTGTTTATTTATTTCTATCATGCAAGTATTTGATTTTGGAGTGGAAAAAAAAAAAAGATAACCTTCCCGATTCGTTTACACATTCGTTTTATCTTGGAGACGTGAACAGAGTACGTCTGTACCCAAACAAGACACGGGCGATCCGCGTGGCGGGATGAATCACGTAACAGTGTGACGTAAGGAGAGGCGGCCATGACCGTGCTAGTGACCCACTTGACCGGGGATTAGGAAGCACCACAGCACACGAGGGAAACCCGCCAAGCTCGCAACTGAACACCCTTACACTTCCGCATCTCACCATACCTACACTATTGCTCAGCCTGTGGACAAGGTCACGAACTGTGTACACAGCAGCACGTCTCAGTATGGAGTTACTAAACGAACTGCGCAAAAGAACCTCGTTAACTTCAGACTAATTGGATGTCGCAGTAGTTTGAATTTAATTAAAACAACCTACGGTATATGGAATGATGTATTGAAATTCGCCATTGAGACATTTCTCACAGCAGATATCGTCAATAGATACTCAAAGTTATATTCGGAGACGTCCGTTTTAAAACACCTTCCTTGTTATAATAATAATAATAATAATAATAATAATAATAATAATAATAATAATAATAATAATAATAATAATAATAATTTTCCTTAATTCGTTACCGGTCGAGTTGGCCGTGCGGTTAGGAGCACGCAGCTATGAGCTTGCATCCGGGAGATAGTGGGTTCGAATCCAACTGTCGGCAGCCCTGAAGATGGTTTTCCTTGGTTTCCCATTTTCATACCTTAATTAAGGCCACGCCCGCTTCCTCCCAACTCCGAGCCCTTTCCTATCCCATCGTCGCCATAAGACCTATTTGCGTCGGTGCGACGTAAAGCCACTAGCAAAAAAAAAAAAAAACTTAATTCGTTTACCCTCCAGGGTTGGTTTTTCCCTCAGACTCAGTGAGCGATTCTACCTCTACCGCCTTAAGGGTAGTTCCCTAGAGCGTGAGGCTTTGGGTCGGGGATACAACTGGGAGGAAAGACCGGTACATCACCCAGGCGGCCTCAGCTGCTATGCTTAGCAGGGCCTTGTGGGGCGATGGGAACATCGGAAGGGATAGACAAGGAAGAGGGAAGGAAGTGGCCGTGGTCTTAAGTTAGGTACCATCCCGGCATTTGGAGGAAACCACGGAAAACCACTTCGAGGATGGCTGAGGTGGAAATTAACCCCCTCTATTCAGTTGACCTCCCGAGGCTGAGTGGGCCTCGTTCCAGCCATCGTACCACTTTTCAAATTTCGCGGTAAAGCCGGGGTGGCAGTTAATCACACTAACACCTACACCACAGAGGCGAATAATAATAATAATAATAATAATAATAATAATAATAATAATAATAATAATAATAATAATAATATAATAACCCACCGAGCTCGATAGCTGCAGTTGCTTAAGTGCGGCCAGTATCCAGTAATCGGGAGATAGTGGGTTCGAGCCCCACTGTCGGCAGCCCTGAAGATGGTTTTCCGTGGTTACCCATTTTCACACCAGGCAAATGCCGGGGCTGTACCTTAATTAAAGCTACGGCCGCTTCCTTCCAATTCCTACGCTTTTCCTATCCCATCGTCGGTCGCCATAAGACTTATCTGTGTCGGTGCGACGTAAAGCAAAAAAAAAAAAAATAATAATCCAGAACAAATCTTAAACCTAAAGACTATTTTACAAGTCCGTAAAACAAAACAAACAATAATTTCCTTCGTTGACTTAAAAAACTTATGATTCAATAGACCGACAGATTCTATTAAACATACTTGAGGAATTTCAAGTCGACAGAAAAACAAGGGAATTGATCAAGCAAACTAACAGGCACAACAGCGAAAGTTACATTTTTAGGAGAAATTTCAGAGCTATTCGAAATTATAACAGGGGTCTGACAAGGTGATGGATTATCACCACTACTATTCAAATTACTTCTGAAAAAAGTGGTCCGAGAATGGAAAAATGAAACGGAAGGGATCAATATTGGTAGACATCTCAAAAGCAAAATTCAGCTTGATTGCCTCGCATTTGCAGGTGACGGCAATCCTCTCCAACAACAAACAAAAAGCACTCCAGTCCGCAGAAAAACTTTATGAAATAGCGGCAAGAACAGGTCTGCAAATTGCATATGAAAAGACAAAGTATATGGAAGGTAGAAAATCAGGATTTAACAGCCATCCTCTATAATCACTAGATATGAGAAAATTTCCTAAGTAGATAAATTCAAATACCTAGGCGAAATTATACAACCAAATGGGATAAATCAGCAAGCAAACAGAGAAAGAATTACTAAAAACATACAAAATTGTCTGGAGCATATACAAGACAAATTATAGATCTCAAATAGCAAAATTACGACACTACAACACAGTTGTCAAACCAGAAACTCTAATAATCGGTGGCAGATCGCAAATAAAAAGCATCGAAAAACAAGAGAGGATAATTCTCAGGAAAAGTCTAGGACCTAAATGCAAAAATGGTATTTGGATGAAAAGGAAATCACAGGAAATCTATCAAGTGACAGCAAAACATCACAGACACCATTAGAAGAAGATTAAAATTCTATGGCCACCTGATCAGGAAGGATGACAATAGGCTAAGAAGAAAATACTAAATCTCGCAGTATCTCTAAGCAATCACAACTGGCTTACAGAAATAAACAAAGATCTTCAGGAAATTGGTATTAATGAAGAAATCTTGCAAGACGGAAAAAAAATCATAAATGTCATAAACAAACACAAATTTGCTGATCAACCTAAAAGATAAGCTACAGAATGGACGGAAGAACGCAAAATGAAGCATAGCGAAAGGATGAAGAAATTTTAGGAAAGACAAGAAGAAACATTGTGCTAAATAAGTTCACACGCGCTCTTTAGTTGGGCATAACGAATTAATAATAATAATAATAATAATAATAATAATAATAATAATAATAATAATAATAATAATAATAATAATAATAATAATAATAATAATATTTCCGTCTCATCAACTGCTTTTATGGTTTTTGGAGACTCTAGGTGCCGAAATTCTGTCCTGCAGGAATTGTTTTCCGTACCGATATATCTACTAACAAGGGGTTGACGCAGCATTCGAGTACCCTCAAATACCAGCAGACTGAGCTAGGATCCGAAATCGCCAACTTGAACTCTATCGCATGAGCCGCTGAGCGCGTGAAAACCATCTTCAGGGCTGCCGACAGTGGGGTTAGAACCCACTATCTCCCGAACGGAAGCTCACAGCTTGACCTACGAATTTTAGGTAAATAAAATATAATAGTATGAGAATATGTTATTTATTTATTCCTAAAAATTACAATCCTTTTCATAATCATCGTTATTCGGTCGATTAGATCAGCAGTTTGCCTTTTTTTCTACCACTATGCGCGCTAATGTAAGTCAATGCAGAGTTTCACTTAAGCCCTTATTTATAACTGCATTCGGCGTGGATATTATTCAACAATCAAGAAATACCTGAGGGTATTAAACCAAGGAACACATTACAGAAAGATTTATGTAAATAAGTTAATTCGGCTAGGAACTAAATCAAAAAGAAACAAGCGGTTTTAGGCTGTTTTACCGGAACTGCATTTCGCCGGAAGTGATTCTCGAAATTTGGTCTATTTTTTAATCTTTACAGAGCTACCCAAGACTCACAATTTGAACCCTTTCCGGGCCCTTTATCCCTTCATCTTTCGGTCTGTCAGTCTGTCTGTCCAAAGAGGCTGGTTTGATCCTCAAATAGCACCACCAAAGGTTATGCGGTTATAAGGAAACCGCAGAAACCAATGGTAGCACCAAAATGAGGCGTACTAGGCAAGACGAGGAGTGAGGTAGTTTGCCACTGCTTTCCTCACTGGGTCAGAAAGTACTATTGCAGCACGACTGACCCTATGAGCAACACCTTTCATAACAGTCAGATGCACTAGCCGTGCTCTGAATGTCATTACTCAGCACCACCCATACCCCAGCAGCTTCTATATTGTCACAGCCATGGATGAGACTGAGACTTCGGTGGAAACCACACTTTGCTCTGGCCTGTGCCAAGAGATGGATACAAAAGTACTGTATCCATCAAGAAATGGCAGCGAGGCACCATCTTTCGGTACAATTGAGGAAATTGCTATATTTACATTTATTGTAGTATTGGGACCCCTACTTTGTCTGCTAAGACACGTTTTCAACATTAAAATGCTTGGCGAAAATACGCATTAAATATCATTCGCCGAAGCTAACAGATTTTTTTCAGCGCCACAGTAAGTAGTGGTGACTAGCACAGCAGCGTACAGAAGCGCGATTACAATCTGATAGCACTAAAATTAGTTGCGCACATGCGTAATTGTTCCTTTGGTGAAAGTTTTATTGGATGGTATAGAATCACAAGCTGCCATACTCCGAGGCCCCGGTTCAATTCCCGGCTCTGCCACGAAATTTGAAAAATGCTACGAGGGCTGGAACTGGGTCCACTCAGCCTCAGGAGGTCAACTGAGTAGAGTGAGGTTCGATTCGCACCTCAGCCTTCCTCGAAGTGGTTTTCCGTGGTTTCCCACTTATCATCCGGGATGGTACCTGACTTAAGGCCACGGCCGCTTCCTTCCCTCTTCTTTGCCTATCTCTTCTAATATTCCCTTCCCTCACAAGTCCCCTGTTCAGCAGGTGAGGCCGCCCGGGCGAGGTATTGGTCCTCCTTCCCAGTTTTATCCCCGACCCAAGTCTCAGGCTCCAGATCACTGCCCTTGAGGCGTAGAGGTGGGATTCATCGCTGGATCCGAGGGAAAAACCAACCCTGGTGGGTAAATGGAATAAGAAAGACAGAATCACAGAAAGAAGAATAAATAAATAAATAAATAAATAAATAAATAAATAAATAAATAAATAAATAAATAAATAAATAAATATTATTACCGCAGTTAAGTTGGTAAAATGTCAAGCTTTCGCTCAGGCAGCATCAATAAAACCTACCATTTTCTAGTTATTTTTTCAATTTTGTTTTCTACCCCCATAAATAAATAAATAAATAAATAAATAAATAAATAAATAAATAAATATGTATTATTACCACAGGTAAGTTGGTAAACTGTCAAGCTTTATTTCTCTGTCCAAATTTGCTCAGAGAGCATAACAATTCCCTACCATTTTCTAGCTATTTTGTCAATTTTGTTTTCTACTCTCCTCTATATCCCCCAGACCCCCGGTTCTTTTGTTGCCTATGTATATTTGTGGCCCCCAACCCCCTGCCCCAATTCTAATTCCCAATCGCCGCTACTGTGCACATGTATTGCGATGGGCTACTTATTAGTCACCAGTTCAGTTACTACCACACGCTATTTTATCCCAAACTAGCAGAACGTTGATAGACTGACTGAAACAATTAAAACACCCAGCTGTACAACGCCGGGCAGTCAGCTTTTACATGTAGGATCTTTGTCAGGTTTTACATGTAGGCTCTTTTCTGCCTATGTGGTTTTCCCCTGACCCTTAATACCACGCCTTAACTCCATCCTACCAACAAAAACCTTGCCTAGTAATGCGTCTAACGTACAAACAAGCAGGCACTCCTGTAGTACCATTCCCACTCTTCCCTGCTATCTCTTCTTAGAAACTAATAGCATGTCGGAGGCAATATAGATTGTGTCGATTGCCATGCGAAGGGAGCGGGCTTCGGGAGCCCCCCCGAAGAGAAAAACCGCTGGGCAATCGAGCACCTTGGAAAGAATACCTTAACAACATGGCCGGGAGGCAGATATCATTCCAATTTCAGAAACATTGTATAGAGCAGAAATAGGTTTTTAAAAGAGGCCAGACCAAGAAAATGCCTGCTCGTTGTTCGGAAAGAGAGATGGTCCTGGCGGGCAAAATAAAACTGGTCCGGAAAATATTCATAAAACTGACGCGGAATTGAGCCTTGTTAATGAACAGAACTGCCCATCATAGGAAATGCTGGAAACCGCGATTTCGATGCACCAATCGTTTACTGTAATATATCTGCGCGTACGCATCTCCCGCATGTTCAGCACGGCAAGGTTCGTCTGGACGCTTTAACGCATGCACAACAGTAAATTTGTTAGGAAACATATTTAGGTCCTTTTTGATAATGTTTCTTCGACACGGCGATATCTCAATTCCCACTTGCACAGATAAACGATGTTCAGAATTCGGCGGACTTCGTTCGAGGTTTTTCTTCACTCAAGCAATGTTTTCTGGTGTTTCGGATAGTTACACGCTTTATTTGCTACAGAGCCCGTTTCACGCAATTTTGCCGCTACGTTTTGGTTACAGTTTTTACCAACTCACTTCTAGTCTTAAACTCTTGCACAAAGGGTTCCGCACAGGTTTTGCACAAATCGCATAACACTCGACAATGAACCGCGCTCTTTTATCATTAGAACTATTTTGTGTGGCATTCAAGTGGTCACTAAACACGTCTGTCTCCTCCTCTCACTCTCTCACACAACCAACAGTTAGTAATCGCCTGCTTGCAGCTGGCTTACGAGCCCGTGTCCTTGCAGAAGGTGTTCCATTAACCCCACAACAGCAACGTGTAAGGCTGACGTGGTGTCGACAAAGATCGACGTGGGTCGACGAATGGCATAGGATCGTCTTTAGTAATGAATCGCGCTTCTGTCTTGCCCGCAGTGATCGCCGGAATCGTGTGCACCGACGTACCGGGGAGAGGGGCCGCCCAGATCTTATTGTCGAGAGGCGCACAGGGCCAACACCAAGCATTATGGTCTGGGGAGCTATTGGCTTTAATGTGAAATCACAATTAGTGCTTGTTGAGGGCACTATGACTGCTCGAAAGTACGTTGATAGTGTACTCAATCCAGTGGTTGTCCCTATGATGGCGAACTTTGCTAATGGGATGTTTCAGCAGGACAGTGTCCGGGTTCACACTGCACGCATCTACAGAGAAGCTCTCCACGATATCACAACCTTAGAATGCCCCGCCAGATCCCCGGATCTCAGTCCTATTGAGCATCTGTGGGACATGATGGGTCGACAACTGGCCAACCGTCCTCAGTCACCCACAACTCTGGAACAACTGACCCGTGCAGTGCAGCAAGCATGGGCCACATTTCCTCAGGAAGCGATCCAGGGCCTTACTAACTCCATGCCTTGACGAATTCATCAATGTATTCTACTGTTGTCCAAACACTCGTCCTGCATGTTCAATCGCAGCAATGTTGCACCACTCCTTCTGGGGGTTGCAATTTCCATTTTCTTCAGTGTATTAAAAAGAGTGGGTGAAGGAAGGAGAATGATATTGGAATGCATTCAAAGACGGAAGAAAACTTGGTTAGGCCACTGTTTGCGACGAAATTGTTTAATAACCGAAGCATCGGAAGGGAAGATACAAGGAAAACTGAAGAGAGGAAGGAAGAGGTATCAGTTAGTAGACAGTGTAAAGGTAAATAGAAGCTATTGGAAGACAAAGAGAATGGCTGAAGACAGAACAGCGTGGAGAATTCATGCGGAGACCTGACGATAGGCAGACCACCATTGATGATGAATAGAGGTGCTCTTTAGGACAGTTTACACTGTATTCCTAGATAGATAACGTTTCTTTTTGTACATGCAGGCACCGTGTAAAGCCAGGCTGAGTAGCTCGGACTGTAGAGCGCAGGGCTTCTGAGAACAATCTGGCAGGTTAGATCCTGGATCAGTCCGGTGGTTTATGAAGGTGCTCAAATACGTTAACCTTGTGTCGGCAGATTTACTAGCAAGTGAAAGAAATCCTTCGGGACAGAAACCCGGCTCCTCAGCGTCTCAGAAAACCGCAAAAGTAGTTAGTGTGACGTAGAAACCATGGAACTGTAAGATTTCATTCAGGAGAAAGATGGTTCGAACCGCATCATCGGCAGCTTTGTTTTTCTGTGGTTTCCCACTTTTTACGGCCAAGAAAGCGAAGTACTACGGATGAGGATATAGTCACCCTGATCATGCAGGCCAACTACCTGGACAGCAGTCGTCTTGGTATGCCAAACTCATTATCGGCTCTTCAGTACTAGCAATAATTAATGGCTTGAGGCCGGATTTATAAGCAGTGACAGGTTGAAACGAAAAATTAATGAAGCGAATAACCAGTATACTCTATCCTGCACATCAATTATGCTTTGAGTTTTGTATAAACATTGAAATATATATCTAAATAAAAATTAGTAACCACTGCCACACGTTGGGCACCAAATTAAATATCATTAAAAATACAATATGATTAAAATAATAAAACACGAATAAAATAAAACAAAATACTGGGCACTGAATAAATAAAATAACTCAAATAACTTAATAAAATAATTGATCGAAATGTCTGTATAATGGGCATCATAGTTCACCCAATGATCTCTCAAATTTTTCTAGGTTCATCAATAACTCCACAGATTCTAAAATGGTTAACTATATTCTGAATAATATCCGTGCATGAGCACCTGATCAACACACCAAAACATACATAAAATACACTCACAAAGTACTGCTGGAAGAATCCATATTTACACAATTATCCAACAACAACAACAAAAACAGTGGGAAACCAAAAGCGAGGATCAAGATACCATTACCAATGATTAATGACCGACAAATGAAATGAAATGATGTTGGAGAGTGGAACGAAAGATGACAGGGAAAACCGGAGAAAAACCTGTCCTACCTCCGCTTTGTTCAGCACAAGTCTCGCATTAGAGTGACTGGGATTTGAACCACGGAACCGAGCGGTGAAAGGCCGGCGCGCTGCCGCTTGAGCCACGAAGGATCTTGTACAACATCCGCAATCCGCAACATAATTTATGTATGCCATTACTTATATCTAGTACTGTACATGCTACGGAAAGTTGGCGTTACGAAAATCAGTCAGTTTATCACAGGCTATGTCTGCAAGTTATTGAAAACATATATGATAATCCTGATAACCCGATTCCAGAAATAATATAATATTTTTAAATGAAAAAACCAGGACGTGTGCCCATGATAACTCGCCAGTAAACAGGATCTGTAGTATCTTCAACAGTGCCATTCAGAAAAATAATGGCAGAGACTTCAGTCTGCCATTGCGTGAGTTTGTGACTGAACTTCATCGCGCAATTGTATGAAGTCCTAAAAATAGGGGAAATTGTAAGGTGAAGTCCTATAATATTGTGTTTGTACGTGCATTGCTTCATTTATTTTGTCATTTTACTTTGTCGTGTGTTGTTCCATCATATTAACATAAGTTTCTTTAGTTTTAAGAAAAATAGTTTAATATTTTATATCAATATTATAGGAGATTAGATAAAACTGTAGAATATAGTTTAGATATAAGTATCACCACGTTAATTGTAGCTTAACTTATCTGACGTAGTTGCCACTGTAATTGGGACACTAAGTCCTGTAGTGTGTAATAAATAAATAAATAAATAAATAAATAAATAAATAAATAAATAAATAAATAAATAAATAAATAAATAAATAAATTAAATAAATAAATAAATAAATAAATAAATAAAAGTCTCTTCCTGGGCAGTGTTGCCAACTTAGCGGATTTTCCGCTAAATTTGGCGGAATTAGAAGACTGTTGGCGGAGAAATATGTCATTTAGCGGACAGCGGATTTTTTGGCGGCATTCTAGATTTATTATAGCGGAATTTATTGTTTTAACCATTTTACGTTTTTTTTTTCATTTGAACTCCATTCTTTCTCCGAGCTATTCCGTATTTCTTGTCAGGAACTAGCAGTCACATGAGGAAAACATTCTGTTTGGATTTGATGTTATGAGATCATGGTATCATGAATTTATAATGCGTGGGGAAAGGTTTCTTATCTCTTCGTTGACGAATGACGACAGATAATGAAACTGTGAGAGAATAGCATTTATATTTATGCTACGAAGGAAGACCGTTTATTGAACTGGACTGTTCTGTGTGTGGCCCTTGAGGTAGGGGATTCACCTAGTTTGCACCCCGCAGTAAAACGCCTACAAGTTTTAGCTCGCCGGCTCGCAGGCAGGGGTTAATCCCAGTGAAACTCACAGATCAGGTGAGTGCAGACTTTTACTTTTATCATTATTCATTATTATTGCTCATTATTTGAGATCGGATTTCTTGGCGGAATTTTAGCGGATTTTGAGTAGTATTTAGCGATCTTGAAAATATAAGTTGGCAACACTGTTCCTGGGTCTAGTAGCCATGTGAATCACATGAATATCTAAGTCCTCGCTCTGTATGTATTTATCTGATTAGTGGAGAGGATCTCGCGAGCAGCGCGCGAGATGTTTCATCTGTTGTGTCACCTTCCTGCTTCTTCTGAATATTACAAAGAGGAAATAATAATTCTATGACCTCTTTCCATCGAGATCATTGCGTAACCTGTCTGCAGATGTCACCTCCCCGGTATACGAAGAAATAATGATGCTATAGCTTCCTCTTAAGAATAGGGTTACCATATTAGACAATAAAAACTGGAGGCATTCATATCTAGTGGTTTATTTCACATACAGTGACTCACATAATTATTCGGACACGTTAATTATAGCCTTTGCTACACACTGGCTCTATGGTTCAGAGAAAATATTGTACACGCAAACTAGTTTCTGACAGAACCCGGTTTGACAGACAACACGGCGTTGAAATGTGCACTTTTAGAAAACAGGAGAGAACCTGTGACCCTGGAACATCAGAACTCAGTTAACGTGCTTCAACAAAATTATTCGACACAAGTCAGTTGCTATGCAGAGGTCGTGTGTAGAAAAGTCACGGACAGTATAAACGTAAACATTCAGTGAGTTGGAGCAAATACAGTAGAGACAATACGCGACACTGAGCAAGATATCGAGGGAGAGCTATTGGAGCTCTCTCAAGCGGATTGACCTGAGAACTATTGATTCTGTCATAAGAGCATGTGTATTTGTGTGTGAAGTTTTTGGGGTTATTTATGCGTTTTCAGTGAGTTGACATAATTAAATAGTAGCGTGTGTCATTCCTTGATATCTCCTCGCAACATGAGGGGAAAGGTATGTGCTGTGTTTGGCAGCAGTAACTATGAAGTAGAGAAGAATGCGCGGTCGTTCTTCAGGTTCCCTCGTGACAAGAAAATGTAAATAATATTGTGTTTGCATATATATTCTTCCAGTGACAGAGATTTTTATAGTACTTCATAATCTTCTGACCTGCTCGACCCATATTTTAACTGGCTTAAAATGTAATACGCATATTTTATTGTATAGTACAGCAGTTAACCTTCAATACCGATGTGTTGTTGTAGGTGTGATCTGTGGGTTTTGAAATGTCACAGAAGTGATTTGGATAAGGTGTACAAGGAAGAAGGGACGTTACGCTTATATAAGTATTATAAGATCTGTTCAGATCAGTGGCCGGGCTGAGTGGCTCAGACGGTTAAGGCGCTGGCCTTCTAACCCCAACTTGGCAGGTTCGATCCTGGCTCAGTCCGGTGGTATTTGAAGGTGCTCAAATACGACAGCCCCGTGTCGGTAGATTTACTGGCACGTAAAAGAACTCCTGCGGGACTAAATTCCGGCACCTCGGCGTCTCCGAAGACCGTAAAAAGTAGTTAGTGGGACGTAAAACAAATAACATTATTATTATTATTATTACATTTCTACGCAAGCGACTTTAAAACTCCTCGACTATACAGCCAAGGATATGTTACGTTTTTACTCTCATTGTACGTAAATATTCCTCAAAGCATCACTATCGACAACATTTTCATACTTTTCTTTCTTTTATCCCTCTTCTCAGATTAAAGCCGGGATTTTATAGATTATCTTTCTGTTAGTAGGCTTCATGTTAAGAGGAAAATTGTCCAGCTATTAAATGTTAATTCATTGCATCATATGTGTAAGGAATGTGCCGATATTTTTATTGACAAGTGTCTTAATGTGATGATACAATGTTTTTCATCATCATCATCATCATCATCATCATCTGTTTACCCTCCAGGTTCGGCTTTTCCCTCGGACTCAGCGAGGGATCCCACCTCTACCGCCTCAAGGGCAGTGTCCCGGAGTTTCAGACTCTTGGTCGGGGGATACAACTGGGGAGAATGACCAGTACCTCGCCCAGGCGACCTCACCTGCTATGCTGAACAGGGGCCTTGTGGAGGGAAGGGAAGATTGGAAGGGATAGGCAAGGAAGAGGGAAGGAAACGGCGTGGCCTTAAGTTAGGTACCATCCCGGCATTCGCCTGGAGGAGAAGTGGGAAACCACGGAAAACCACTTCGAGGATGGCTGAGGTGGGAATCGAACCCACCTCTACTCAGTTGACCTCCCGAGTCTGAGTGGACCCCGTTCCAGCCCTCGTACCACTTTTCAAATTTCTTGGCAGAGCCGGGAATCGAACCCGGACCTCCGGGAGTGGCAGCTAATCACTCTAACCACTACACCACAGAGGCGGATACAATGTTTTTAAATGAGAAAAAAGAAAAATCCAACCGTAAGGGTTCAGGCAAGAATGCTAAAGCTAAAAAAGTAATGCATAGATGAAAGATCAAGCCATTTCACAGCAGTCCACTTCACTTCTTGTTTATATGTCTAATTTCAGTCTTTGAATAATAACCTTTTAAATAATTCTTCATTCATTTATCCATAATTGCTTTAGCAACTTCGAAGTTAATATCTCAATAACACTTTCTTTCTGGACGTAATTTATTTATCCATTTCCGTATATACATTTCCATTGATATTTGAATTTAGCGGGATTTTTCAGGTCATGTCACTAGGAGCGCCACCGTCTAATTGTCTCCCATTTTAGCAAGGCTAAATCCGTAAGTGTCGCGTATTGTCTCTACTGTATTTGGTTAGAGTACTGTGCACAACTTAAGAGAAAATGGCCCGATGAGGAAGAGAGAGCAGAGTCCTGCAGAGAGGCCCAGCCCATGAGCTGCTTCGGCAGTAGGCTGCAATGGGCTTTGAAAGGCTCGAACATATGAAGCCCGTGACGTCATCGCACGGGCCGGTCTGGGCCAGCGCTCTGTCATTCGTACGCGGTGAGCCAAGGACAGCGCTGTGGTAGTTCTATGGGCTGACTGCTTCAATGTGTACAGTGTACTGCGTGTCAGCGGAGTGTGTTGCATTACGGTCGAGTGGAGCCGATCAAATTTGCTGTGGTTTTCAGTTTGACTTCTCCGTCTATCCTCTTATTGGAAGCGAATATGGACTGTAGTTCCAAAAGAAAGGAAACCGTGGCAAAAATCGTGAAGTAAAAAAAAAAAGAAATAACAAACGAACTAAAAACCGCATAATACAATACTTCTGAACCGGATCCTAAACTTCAAAGTCGTATTTGGTTGGTATTCAAGCCTGCATTTGACGGTGATGGGAAAGACGTTAATTTTGTGTGCTGTACGATCTGCAGTGAACTTTATGTATACACCCGCGGCTTCTCGCTTGGATTTCGTAATTTGATAAAAGTAATCGTTCCTCGGTACTGTACTAAGACATTATCTGAAAATCCCTGAAGTATAAAAACTCACTGAAAAACTGAGTTTCATTTACCCCAGAAGCTTTTTTTAAACCAAGTGCGTGGTATTGCCTTTTGGGGCTGAGATGACCATGCGACATAGAACTGTACATGTGAGAACGTCTTCTAACAAGTAAAAAAAAAAGCTTCTTTATTTTTAAAGGAGATTACAAATACATATGTCCGACTCGTTGGCTGAACGGTCAGCGTACTGGCCTTCGGTTCAGAGGGTCCCGGGTTCGATTCCCGGTCGGGTCAGGGATTTTAACCTTAATTGGTTAATTCCAATGGCACGGGGGCTGGGTGTATGTGTTGTCTTCATCATCATTTCATCCTCATCACGACGCGCAGGTCACCTACGGGTGTCAAATAGAAAGACCTGCACCTGGCGAGCCGAACCCGTCCTGGGATATCCCGGCACTAAAAGCCATACGACATTACATACAAATACATATTTCCACATCGGTAACAACTTCAGGTTTTGAGATATAAGTATCCGCATAAAAAGAATTCAACCCCTTTTTCAGCCCTTCCTCCACCCCCAACTACGTGGATTTTCCGAAAACGAAAAAGAGTGACATGTTATTTATTTTTAAAGGACATTCCAAGTACCAAGTTCCATGTCTGTAATATGTAAAGTTTTTGACATACACTGTAGATATACCGGTACTCATTTTAAAAATTCACCAGCTTTTTCAATTCTTTTCAGTCCCTTAAGTGGTTTTTCCGAAAACAAAATAATACGTGTTTATTGATAAAGGAGCTGCCAAATACCAATTATCACGACTGTAACATCTTCAGTTCTTGAGATATTTGTATTCTCATGAAAAGAATTCAACACTTATTTCAACGCCCCCTCCCCTTCCGAAGTTAATTTTACCCCCCAAAATGAGTGTTTTTTATTTTTAAATGTGATTTCAAATACCCACTTTCACGTCTGAAACATCTTTAGGTTTTTTAGATATAAGTATCCTCATACAAATATTTCAACTAATATTTCATTCCTTTCAGCCCCTCTTAAGTGGATTTTCCAAAACCAAAAGAAAAGGTATTTCTTTCTTCTTAAAGGAGACTCTAAATACCATTTTTTACGTCTGTAACAACTTCAGTTTTTGAGATATCAGTACCCTAATAAAATTAATTCAACCCACTTTTCAGTTTTTCAAAAAACAAAATACCTTTTTTATTTTTAAAATATTAAAAATATCAATTTTCACATCTGTAACGTGTTAAGTGTTTGAGACATACCGTAGATATACTCATCTTAAGAATTAACGCCAACCCAAATTTCAGTCCTCCTGCTCCCCCCCCCCCCCCCCCCGTTAAGTGTCTTTTCCGAAAACAAAATAATACATCTCTCTTTATTTTTAAAAGAGATTATAAATACCACTTCACGTCTGTAACATGTTAAGTTTTTTAGATATATTGTAGATATGCTCATGGATTATGTGTACAAATTTTGGTTGTCAGCTATGCCCAAACGTACACGCATAATCTCGCTGCTGTAGAATCCTGGAGCTGGCGTTGCCATGGTTACGACAGTTCATTTCCTTGTCCGATTCCGAGAGGAGGGCTAGTGTGGCGCTAATATCTCCATAACGGTCGGTTTAAGGGCCTTAAAATATGGTTTTCGGGCCCCTAGGGCTTACCGAGATTTGTTCTTTGCGTCAAGGGGCTTAACCCATATATGCCCACCGCCCCATTTTTGGGACAGCTGGAATTTTATTTTTATATTTCAAGGAATTTCTTCCTGAGGTAAGTTTGATATTATATTTCAAGAGGGTTGGTATTGGTGGATAAGACCTGGGTCCCTGCCAACACACAGCTGCTTCAACAGAACAGTTATTCATTGTTGACTACAGCTCATTGTGAACATGCAACATGACCTCTCAGAACAAGTAAGTATTTTAATTATTATTGATAATTATTAATATGTTTGTGTGATTCCTTATGGTATATAACTTGCATAATGTTGCTGTAATATAATATAGCTGGTTATTTGTAATTTGAGTACTGTTTACAGTCATTTCTTTCAATGCCCCAAAAATGGGGCAATGGGCACGGGCGGGTACACCATATTTTATGATACAATCGTTACGGCAGCATATGTTCTACTTACTAAAATAATTTGTGGTAACTTATGATATGTAGATATACACGAGTTACAGATTCCCTATCCTACGCCGTAACTGGTTATAAAACACAATATGCATCGAGTAATCCAGCAAAAATGTTGTAAAAATAACGGAACAAATGATTATAGACTATCATCTGCATTATATCAGTATTGCTACCTACTGTAGATATATCGTTAAAATATTTTCACGTGTTTCTTATAACATTTTAGGTTGAACATCGATGAAATCTTGGCAATTCTTGAGAGTGACGACCAACAATTTGCAAGTGCTACAATATACACTTGTCCCCCGGAAAATCATATTCAGAGTGATGAAAAAAGTGGTGACGAAGACGGAAACATCAATCATCTATCTGGGAACCAACTTCGGGGTGAGGGAGAGCTGCCGGCTACTGTCGTTACTGAAAATCGATTTGAAGAAGTGGTATGGGGAGTACCTGAGATTCAGGATGATACAACTAGCTGTGCTGACCAAGTAGCATCATCAGGTAGTCACAATGAACAGACTGCATCTACAGCTATTTCTAGTGATAACTACATGTTATCACCTCCCCGAAAAAAGAAAACATTGCCACCAACACGTAAGTGGGAACATGTTGATATACCCTCTAAACCTGAACGTGAATGGACAAGACCAGAATTTTTAAACACAAACAAATCTCCTGTAGAACTTTTCGAACTATTTTGGGATGACCAAATAATAAACGCCATTGCTAATGAGACGAAACGATATAAACGATATGCCATGTTCAAAGGTAACCATAACTTTGACGTTGAAGTTGATGAAATCAGGTTACTTATTGCCATATTACTTTTGAGTGGATATTGTACTGTTGCTAGGCATCGTCTCTACTGGGATTCAGGTGCTGATACTTACCATCCCGGGGTCGCAGGTGCTATTTCAAGGAATAGATTTGAAGAATTACTTCGCTACTTACACATTTCTGATAATAACACTCTAAATCGCAATGATAAATTCGCAAAAGTGCGCCCACTTTGGGATCATGTAAATGAAAAATGGTTAAAATTCTTTCCTAGAGATGCGTACTTGAGCATTGATGAATCCATGGTCCCATACTTTGGAAGACATGGAACCAAACAGCACATCCAAAATAAACCGGTAAGGTTCGGCTTCAAAGTGTGGTCTATGTGTTCGCGATTAGGGTATCTTGTTCAAGCTGAGCCTTATCAAGGTGCCTCTACAGGTAACACAAACCCTGACCTTGGTGTTGGAGGATCAGTAGTTGTAGACATGGTGAATAAACTGCCTCAAGGTTCGGCATATAGTATATTTACTGATAACTACTTTACATCCCTGCCTCTCTTATCAAAACTAGGACGAAGTGGTCATGACTGCACTGGCACGATTCGTAATAACCGTATTGAAAAGGCCCCTCTCCAGGACCCTGCTGCAATGAAAAAGCTTTCACGAGGTAGTTATGACTAAGTCACAGATGTAAACTCAGGAATAACTCTCGTAAGGTTTAACGACAATAATATTGTAACTCTGGCATCCAACAGAACAGGTGTTTCGCCAATGGGCATGTGCAGTCGTTGGAGTTCCAAGGAAAGAAAGAGGATATCCGTAAAACAGGTAGCGCTTGCTGCTCAGTATAATCTATATATGGGAGGAGTGGACCGGCTGGACCAAAATGTGTCAGCTTATCGGCCTGGTATAAGGATGAAAAAATGGTACTGGCAGCTTATACTGTTCCCGTTGAGCTGCAGTATCAATAATGCATACCAGCTGTATAGGATGACTCCTGCAGGAATGGATAAAGGCGCTTGTGATTTTTTTGGCTTCATACGTTATATTGTCCAATGTTACCAAGGAAAATACACCAATCGTCCTGCAATTGGTAGACCTCTGAAATCTGTGACACGGCGCGTGCAAGATGAAGTGCGGTTGGATGGTGTTGGGCATGTAATAATATCAAACCCAACCCAGATTCGATGCGCAGAATGCCATAAGAACACTACCAAGAAATGTAGAAAATGTGATGTGGGCTGCCATGCTAATTGCTTTGAGAAATTCCATTGTTAAGTGACATAAAGCAAGTGATTTCCATCAAACGTTCTTATGTTTTTACGTGTATAATGGTGACAAATGGAAAGAATTTAACAATCTCTCTAACTTTGAACACTATTCTTTGTTTATTTGACGGGTGTTATATTTTGTATTTGTATTTTTTGTGATGTAATTGAATGTGTGAACGTAGTAAACTTCTAGTCGAAAGGGAAAGTAATTTGCTTTACATGTACCCCCCCATGCCCACCGCCCCATAAATGGGGCGGCACTTTCCTCACGACTGGAATAGGAAACAATTTATTTTTCATTTTTTACAACATCAGTGCATCTATTTGACCATTTTATGTGAAGATGGAAGATGTTGAAAACGAAAAAAAAAAAGTTGGGCATATATGGGTTAAAACGAGCTTAGTCTCGTCCTTGCATGACAAATTCGATATTTCGCCTATATTAGCCTATTATTTTTATATATCCCCCGTCGCCCCCCACCTCGAATTGTTTTGAAAATAAGATACAGCCCATGTCTCTCAGGCATAATGTATATTTACATTAGTAAAAGGACTTTTAGAATCGGTCCAGTAGTTTCTGAGATTACCCTCCAGATATACACAAACTAACACAATTTGCGCTCTCTCTTTATTATATTAGTATACTGTAGATTAAAGGAGTCGGACTAATTTTGTCTTTTTATGATTAAAAAACTTACGATGAACGAGGTGTGCTTGAATGACGAGCATTCTAATGTTTCCGTGTCATCAGACTCCACGAATATGCCACAACCTGCCAAAGTAATGAAGTTCTCTTCGTGGACTGACGTTCATGATGCTCCTATTCCAACAGATGAGCTGGAAATATATTTAAAGCAAAATTGTGGGATGGGAGAAAATAGATATAGCGTCGTATTGGAGAACAAATGGAACAAACTATTCAAAATGTCACCAGATCGCTAAGAAAGTAATATGTATGCAAGCATCAAGTTAGGCTTCAGATAGAAATTTCAGTTCAGCGGGCTTCATTCTCTTCTACAACCAGACAATTGCTAATGCTCTTCTTTTCATTCACAGTAATTCCATTCTGCCACCATTAACAATGACCAATAAACTACGCACACTAAGTAAAAGCTATGTTTAGATTTGTTTTTGTTGTTGGAATATTGCACGTCATTTCTGTTTGTATTTTATTTTGAGGTAAACGCGAATGAATTCCTATGAATATGCTTCGTGTTATTTAGATTCATTTTCAGTTAACTTGATGCCAATTGCAAACGAATAATAATTTATAACAAAGTTTCTGTTTGTTTTCAATTATTATTATTATTATTATTATTATTATTATTATTATTATTATTATTATTATTATAGTGCAGGAGAAATCTCTACCGTTGAATTTTCAAATGCGATTAGCCTACTTTAAAATATGTTATTAGCGTACGGGAATTCGTAGAGCGACTGATCCGAATAGTAGTGTGACATCTCATTGTGCACGGCGCACACGTTATTGTGGAGAAGTACTCAAGGTTATTCTACTGAGCCCGCCCAGTGCGGTGGACTGCGGTGGGCTCTATGAGCCCAGTGCTGTGGGCCAGTACGCTGCCGCGTCAGAAGAGAACGGCACTGCACAGGCTGGGCTGCCGGAGCCCGTGGGTTTGAAGTGCTGCGCGGTGGGTCTGGCTGCAGGACTCTGAGAGAGAGTACAATCGAACAGCGGCAGCTAGTAATTTTTTCACCATGTCAAAGGTGAAAGTTGTCGTCAAATTGATGAAATGTTACAAAAGAAGAAAAGTACAGTCCTTGATATTATCATAAGATTCGGGGAGGAAGGTAGAATTGAACATCTACCGCATACGGGACGCCCACGAACTTTTTCTGTGAGAGAAGAGTGTTACATCTGAAAAACAAAAAAAGGAACCCAAGTTAAGTGCTCCAAAACTCGTTACGGAGATTGCCGCAGACACCGGAAAGAAAGTGAATTCCGAAACAGTACGGAGGGTGCTCAGAAGAGGTAACTTCCACGGCCGTATTGCAGGAAGGAAGCTCTTCATAAATCAAATAAATCGAAGAAAGATAATGCTGTTTGCCAAAGAGCATGTTACAGAGGACAATGAGTGGTGGAATGACGTTATATTTGCTGATGAGAGTAGATTTAACATATTTCAGTCTGATGAGAGGATAACCGTTTGGCGGCGTCCTAATACTGAGCTTCAAGAGAAAAATCTGAAAGCAACTGTGAAGGATGACGGTGGACATGTAATAGTGTGGGAGTGCATGTCGACGAATGGAGTTGGTGAATTGATTTTTATTGAAGGTAAAATTGACCACTTTCAATATCTTAGAATACTGAGGGACAATATGATAAAGTGTGCCGAAAATATGGGGACTGGTGAACATTTTAAGTTTTATCAAGATAACTACCCAAAGTATATGGCCTGGAATGTAAGGATGTGGTTATTGTTTAATTGCCCAAAGGTGTTTCATCCTCCCCTTAATCACCAGACTTGAATGTGATTGAGAACCTTTGGGACAAACTTGATAAAGAAATAAGAAAAACAACAATCACATCTAGAGAACAGCTGAAAAATCGACTTCAAGAAGAGTAGCAGATCTCCCGATTACACCCGGAAATTAGTGGAGAGCATGCCAAGTTGATTCAGGGAAGTAATTAAAATGAAAGGAAAGACAAACAGGCGCTGAACCTTTAGGATCATAAGTAAGAAGGAAGTATCAGAATAATTTTGTGCAATATTAGTTTTGGTTTTATTTTGTTTTTTAATTATTATTATGTTCATTGACAGTGTTCATTAGAAGAATGATGGACGTTTAGTTTTTATATTCCTTACAGAAGCTTGTATTCAATTTATATCAGTGCTTTATTATTACTGAAATCACTAATACAAAGGAAAATGTAATAAATCACGTCTGTCCGAATAATTATGAGAGTCACTGTATTTTTCACTGGCTTGGACCTTTTCTTCAGAAAATCCGTTTAAGAGTCAATGCTGCCATAGTACCGTACACGTGTTGAATTTGTCATGTTGTAAGGTACAATTAACAACAACGTTGCATTTTCAACTGTGAACTTCGCTCGTCCGTCCACTGAAAATATAGAAGAGAAAAAAAATCTCGCTACTGCTGCGTTATCCGCAGGTACGACAAAGTGGTACAGAACCATTTTTAACAATTCAACACAGTCACATCACAGCCTGCACGATCATATCGATCATTTGTACTTGCTGATGCTTGCTGTTTAAATGGGCCTAATATCCAAATAATCGGTACCACCCCTCTTTGAGAATATGTCTCTCAGCCATGACCATCCATCAATACTTCACATCACAACCAACATCATTGCCACGTAACATCGTCCACACATTCTGTATCGCTAATTTCGTAACGCAAATTTTTGGATGTGGCGGTGGTGGTGGTTATTGTTTTTCAAGGTGGAGTACAACTGGGCAACCATCCTCTATATAACGCTAAGCAGAGAGAAAAAGGGACGGGGTCCGGCAATTCGAAAAATGAAGGTATTTGTCAGGGAAGACAAGGGCCACGAAGGGCTTAAAAATGAAAGACTCCCTAGGATTCGCAATCCTAATACCGACGGGGTCGGAAGAGAACAAGAGTTGGCCATGGAAGCGTGGATAGGAAATAGGAAAGCAAGGGGTCTTAAACAAGTAGGTGAACGAGCGAGTTGTCCGTGCGGTTAGGGTCGCGTATTTGTGAACTTACATTCGGGGGATGGCAGATTCGAATCCCACAGTCAGCAGCTCTGAAGGTGGTTTTCCGATTTCCCACTTTCACACCAAATAAATGCTGGGGCTGTACCCTAATTAAGGCCAGGGCCACTACCTTCCCGATCCTAGCTCTTTCTCGTCCTTCCGTCGCCGAAAACATTTGATGTGGTAGTGCGAAGTTAAACCATTAGCAATATATATATCAAGTAGGTGAGCACAATGTCAGTCACAGCTGGAGACCCAGTGATCACCAACCCACTCTCCCAAGTTGAGAGCCTCTGGAGAGCCCCTTTTAGTCGCCTATTACGGCAGGCAAGGGATACAGTGGATATATTCTATCGCTCCGAATCGTAAAAGAACAAGAGATGTCTACTTCCATACAATACACAGTGATGTTCAAATATCAATATCGAAATGAAAATAAAAATCCACAATCTGTTTTCAGTCATTCGACCGGATCAGGAATGGAATGAATGAAGCCCCCATCTAGCGGCGAGGATACGAATCGTGCCGGCTGCCGAAGCCTGTCGCACTCCTCTGGAATAATGATTATTGACTGACAGATGAAATGAAATGATATTGGAGAGTGTTGCTGCAATGAAAGATCACGGGGAAAATTGGAGTACCCGGAGGAAAACCGTCCAGCCTCCGTTTCGTCCAGCACAAATCTCCCATGGATTGACCGGGATGTGAACTACGGAACCAAGCGGTGAGAGGTCGGCGCGCTGCCGCCTGAGCCACGGAGCATTCTCAATACCGACAGATATCCTGATATTCAACTTAGACTTGTTTTCGACTAAATAACACGTACGCCTATCATTAAAAGATCTTCTGCAGTTCTTGTGTAATGAAGACATAAACTGGCATATAGATATTTTTATAATTTGTTTTACATCGCACCGACACAGATAGGTTTTATGGCGACGATCGGGTAGGAAAGAGCTAGGAGTGGGAAGACAACGGCCGTGGCTTTAATTAAGGCACAGCCCCAGTATCTGCCTGGTGTGGAAATGGGAAACCACGGTAAACTATCTTCAGGGCTGCCGAGAGAGAGGTTCGAACGCACTATCTCCCGAATTTAAGATGATAACTATGTGACCAGAACTGCACAACCACTTGCTTGGTCCAGAGATATACAGGGAAATTAATGATCGGTGATGACTGTTACGGAGTTATCCGTGGTACGCGGAGGTGAAAGAAGGTGCGGGCTGGAATAGGTCTCAACTACAAAATTAAAGTTAATTTAAAATGTCAACAAAGGTTATATTTTCAAAACTTAACAATGGTGACATAGAATTTGAAAACTTAACAAGTCAACAAGCCAAAATCAGATACAAAGAAATTACAAGTGTTAGGGGATTATTACAAGGTCTGGGCTTCGAGCCCCACAATCACAATCCTTGAGCTATTAGCCCAACTTTACCAAGGTACAAAATTGAACAAAGGGGCAGAAAACCCCATCATGCCAAGGAGCACTTGCTCCTAATTACAATGTTAAGCCTCCTAGAGGCACACAGAGATCAAATTTAGGAAAGAGCAGACCCGCTCTCAAAGTTCAAGCCTATCAGGAGGCCATAAGCAGACTTCACACTAACTGCCCTCAAGGCACACATATAACGGTACAGGGGTACCTCGTACCCAATCTACTGGGCCTTCTCAGGAAGGAAAACAAAACGAGTTAAATAAATGGCCCAAAATACAAAATTGAATGGAGGCGATTACTTGAACTCCTACGCTAAAGTTTTTTTAACCTATGTGGCACTAGGCCGATAATACAGGGGCTAATCCCAAGCTAGAGAGGTGACTCGTATGAGAAAACTTTAATACATTAAGGAAGAGAAGAAACGGTTATGAAAACGTAGTCACCTCAATTTCAAAATGAAGGTGAACTCGAGAGGGTAAAGCACTCTCTATCCCCGCTTTACAGTAAAAGAGATTTGTAGATTTTACATAGACAGAAAAGGACTTTACATTTTAAAGAGATGGGTTACATATTAAAGGATTCGAACCTTCCCCGAGAGTTAAACTGCTGAGCTAGCAAGAAATAAAGGCCATTACCTTGTTGAAGATCTGCTGACTGAAGAACGAGGCGCCTCCCGCCCCCTGCTACATATTCACACACTGAGTTAGATGTTATACTAGTGGCCCGGAGACAAGAAAATCAGCAGTTTTTATACCCTCGTGGAAAATTCGAGACCTTTCAGGAATGAGTAGACACACTCCCTCAACTTTATTGGATAGCTTAGAGCTACATATCCATATCGAAGAAGACATACATGATTGGCTGAGAATTAATTAAACCAGGCGGATAGAAAAGGATTAATACTGCCAACCTACAAACCACAGAACAAAATTGAGTAAAGACAAAACTTATGAATAAAAAATTTCTCCAGGAAAGTTCATTCCTTCGCACCAGAGTGCATAATCGTAGTTTTTATGTAGAGACATCTGGTAGAGAACGTCCACACTTCTTGATCAATGACAAACAAAAACACTTCAAAATTCACACAGGGCCATCTTCTGAGAAACTGTTGAGTTAATACAGTCTTTTAAAGTTCAGGCTTTCTCCTGTAGAGGAGTTTCAATTGGCGCAATATTTGAACAAGCGGCGTGGAGGTGTACCGCCCGGTACAATGACTATAGACGACAGCTTGTCTTAAGGTTCGTAAACAAGAATATATCGAAGCCATAGGTGTCATTGCGGCACGAACTGTGATCGAGGCCATCTAGTGAAATGACATCACATCCTGGAAAGCTCCAAGGTCGATTTCGGAAAGGCTCTATATTTTCAACCTGTTTTTGTTTAGGAAAGACCACTGTACGAAGTTACTCTCCAACGCTAATTTAACCAGCTATCAACTTGTTGACCATGGATTGTATTCTACCAAAATATGTAGGCTACATTCCAGAGCGCAAAAATTGGCCGGCAAGTACTTCATTTTATATATTCTCGACAGGCGAGGATATTCGTAAACTGTGGTTCGCCGGTGGCCGAAGAAGTGATACTTGTAATCCTTGTAATATTATTGTTTCGTATAGGCCGACTCAGGACCACGATGTTGCGTTTGGGGTGGGTTTTGATGTTTGCCCAGTATATGTGCATCCTATGGCTGGGTTGTTCCTTCCTCTCCTCCTTTCTCCAGAGGGTACCTGTCTTCCTTCTTGGTGGTTTGTTCTGGAACATCATTTGTTTAAGCATCCTCCTGAGAGATGTCCGGCTTTGAACTCTGTTTCTGTTTCTCCCAGTACCTGCAGATCTTTGTTTACTTCCATCAACCATGGTGACTTGGTTTTCCTCTTTTGCCAGTAAACGTCAAACTGGTTGGTCAACCTGGCATGAAATGAAATGGCGTATGACTCTCAGTGCCGGGAGTTGTCCGAGGATTTCGGCTCCCCAGGTGCAGGTCTCTTGATATGACGCCCGTAGGTGACCTGAGTGTCATGGTGGTGATGATGATCATGAAGACGACACATACACCCAGTCCCCGTGCCATAGGAATCAACCAATTATGGTAAAAATTCCCGACCCTTCCGGGAATCGAATCCGGGATCCCTGTGAGAAACGGCCAGCACGCTAACCATTTAACCATGGAGCCGGACAACCTGACATGATAAATCCTGTAGACGTGTCCATAAAATTCTAGGCATCTCTTCCTGGCCACGTCCGTGATTTTTTCACAGTATTTGTAGAGCTCTTGGTTTTTTATATTCATTCCCTTCCTTGACTGGTCCTAATACCTTCCTTAGTGTCCGGCTCCATGGCTAAATGGTTAGCGTGCTGGCCTTTGGTCGGAGGGGTCCCGGGTTCGATTCCCGGCAGGGTCGGGAACTTTAACCATCATTGGTTAATTTCGCAGGCACGGTGACTGGGTGTATGTGTCGTCTTCATCATCATTTCATCCTCATCACGAAGCGCAGGTCGCTTACGGGAGTCAAATCAAAAGACCTGCACCTGGCGAACCGAACATGTTCTCGCACACTCCCGGCACAAAAAACCCTACGCCATTTCATTTCATCTTCCTCAGTAGTTTTCTCTCCTGGATTTCGAGCTTGTTCGTAAGTCCCTTTTTCTTGAATATCAAGACATTCTCAAGCATATAATGATGACAATAATGTTACTGTTTTCACGTCCGACTAACTACTTTGACTGTTTACGGAGGCGCCGAAGTGCCGGAATTATGCCTCGCAGGATTTGTTTTACGTGGCCAGTAAATCTACCGACACGAAGCTGACGTATTTGAGCACCTTCAAATACTACTGGACGGAGTCAGGATCGAACCTGCCAAGTTGGGGTCGCACAATACGTTCATTCCATTTCAAACCAGAGGATTTCGAAAGAAAGTCATCTTCCACGTCAGCCAATTTTTATACAACTGAGTGTTCGTCTTTCAATAATATCTGATATTACTGGCTGTATAACTTAATAACCAGTCTTTTTACGTTTTCGGAGACCCCGAGGTGCCCGAATTTTTCCCCACAGGAGTTCTTTATGCGCAATTGAATCTACCGATACGAGACAGGCGTATTTGAACGCCACCGAGCCGGGTTCGAAGGCCAGCGTTCTACCGATTGAGGTTCTCAGACCAAACTCTTCAATAAATTCAGTACCTGCACCGTGTTTAAGGACTTGTTTCGTTGCTGCTTTTCTAATAATGATTGTGTCAGACCGTAAAGCTCATTCGTTCCCTGCGTGTTTGCTAACGAACATTCAGTAAGCTTTTCCCCGCTCTGCTTTTAATCCGTGAGCTTGCGGTCTCGTTTGGGACCCAGTCAGGATATCCTACTGTATGTGCTAATGAGAATCAGGGTTGTAAATGCTCTTGTCAATTAATATGGTTTACAAAGAATGGTAGTTCCGCTGTCAGCAATGAATTACACAGTCAAGTAATCTCACAAGAGAGAAAAGAACGAAGACGAGGTTGTCGATATGAAGGCTCATAAAAGTTTTTGGTAATGGTAGTGATGACTGTTTTAAGGGAAAGTGTATATGGCAACCATACCGTCATTAAAGGAGTACGAAATGAGATGTTTCCTAGTTGGGGTAAATTTTCTTTCTTCCTTTCTTAATCAGTTTACCCTCCAGGGTTGGTTTTTCCCTCGGACTCAGTGAGGGATCCCACCTCTACTGCCTCAAGGGCAGTCTCCTGGAGCGTGAGACTCTGGGTCGGGGATACAGCTGGGGAGGATGACTAGTACCTCGCCCAGACGGCCTCACCTCCTCCCCAGCTGTAACCTCCGACGCAAAGCCTCACGCTCCAGGACACTGTCCTTGAGATGGTAGAGGTGGGATCCGTCGCTGTGTCCGAGGGAAAAACCAACCCTGGAGTGTAAACAGATTAAGAAAGAAATAAAGAAAGAAAGGTAATAATAATAATAATAATAATAATAATAATAATAATAATAATAATAATAATAATAATAATAATTGTTACGGGGGTTACCCGTGGACCAGCAGTGGTGAAAGAAGGTGGCGGGGTGAATGGGTCTAACTACAAATTCATGAATTGATTAAAACTTTAACAAAGGTTATATTTCTTTAGGATTTCAGAAATCAACAACAGAACTTTAACAACTTTTCACTTAGTGAGATAAAAATGACATATCAGGTACCATGACAAATTTTAGACAAAGCAAGAAAATCCAAAATTTAGTGACTGTTTAGTAATCAGGGCTTCCAGCCCCTCGCTTCACAATTATTGAGCACTCAGCTCAAGATTTACAAAGACACAAAATTATACAAGGGCAGAAATCCCTCAATACAATGGAGCCCTAGCTCCGTAATTTACAAAATCAAGCCTCCTAGAGGCACTTTTACAACACTTGAAAAAGAGCTAACGCACTCTCCGTTTTCCAAGCCTCTCCAAGGCGATATCAGAAAATACAACCACTTGCCATCAAGACACAACTTACACTTTGAAACAGGGGTATCTAGTACCCAACCTATTGGGCCGTAGCGGAAAAGAACAGGTTAAGTAAATGGCCCGAAACACAAATGAAAGGAGGCGAATGCTTGCGTTCCTAGATATGAACACTTAAAACCTAAAGGGCGCTAGGCCGATGAAACAGGGGCTATTCCCAAACTATGGAGGTGACTCGTATAAGAAGAAATTAAAGACAGGAAGAAAACCAGTTACAAAACGTAGTCACCTCAAACCAAAATGAAGGCGATCTCGAGAGGGTACATCACTCTCTATCCCCGATTTACAGTTAAAGATATTATGAAGTTTTTACATAAGCCGGCAGAAATTACATTTTCAGAAAGGCAGGTTACATAGTTAAAGTTTCGGACCTCCCCCTCGGGTTAAGCTGCAGAGCTAGCAAGAAATAAATATGTTAATAGTCCATTACCTTGCTAAAGAACTGCTGCCTGATGAAAGAGGCGCCTCCCGCCTCCTGTTTCACACACACACTTAGTTAGATGTTGATCAAATGGCCAAGAGACGTGAAAATCCGCAGTTTATAAACCCTCGGGAAAAGTTCGAGACCTTTCATGAATAATCAAGCCACATCCTATCACTTTATTGGTTACCGTAAAGTTACACATAAAAACGAAGAAGAAGCCTGTGATAGGCCGAAAATTAATTACAGAAATTAGGGATTGACTAAATTCAAAACTAGCGGAAGGGAAAGATCAATATTGCCAACCCCGAAAATGAATGAACATAATTTAGTTAGAAAAAACTTAAGAATACAAAACTTCTTTAAATCAAAGCTCATCCACTTCGCACCAGGGTGCATGATCATAGTTTTTGTAGTGACATCTGTTGCAGAGGTCCAAACTTCTCAATAAATGATAACCAAAACACGTAGAATTTCATACAGTACATGAAACTTCAAAATAACAAAATTTCATTAGATTTCTGTAGTGACATCTTCTGAGTAATTGTTTAAGTAGATGTAGTTTCAAGTTCACTGTTCCTCCAGAAGAGGAGTTCTTTTGGGCGCAAGATGTAAATGTGCGGCTTTGAGGTGTACCTCCCGGTACAATAATAATAATAATAATAATAATAATAATAATAATAATAATAATAATAATAATAATAATAATAATAATAATAATAATAATAATAATAATAATAATAATAATGTGCATCTTCCAGCACAGAAGTACGGACTGATGGATGAAGCAGTATGGTAGTTTCCTTCCTTCACAGCTCATAAAAGGAGCGGTATGCGCCGCTCTGTAAGGCACGTGTCAAGGTTAGCTAATTACAGGCGATGGTATAGTTTTTTAAAGGGAAACAACTAGTTACAAATACTTTGTTACGCTGAATTTTCATGAAGTTATATAAGAACACTGTATTTACAATTATTACAACCGCTGTAAACTTCCACAGCCGGCACTGTTTATCTGTCTGTGCACCGCTTCCTGAATGTCTTTTTGATTGTTGCAAAGGTCATTTTCCTATAACGACTGATCTTAATGTGGGCGGGCGATGAAAAAAAAAATGAAATGGCGTATGGCTTTTAGTGCCGGGAGTGTCCGAGGACATGTTCGGCTCGTCAGGTGCAGGTCTTTTGATTTGACACCCGTAGGCGACCTGCGCGTCGTGATGAGAATGAAATAATGATGAAGACGACACATACACCCAGTCTCAGTGCCAGCGAAATTAACCAATGATGGTTAAAATTGCCGACCCTGCCGTGAATCGAACCCGGGACCCCTGTGCCCAAAGACCAGCATGCTAACCATTTAGGTGGGCGGGGGATTAAAAAAAATTCGTGACCTCCTCTCAAGCTGGTGCAGCTCCAATGAAGGGCACAAGCATGTGCCTCTTCAACCAAATAACAGCGCTCCTGCCAAACTTGAACTGCTTTGTATTACTTATCAATAACAACTTAATATATTGCAAGTAGATGCTATTTCTTCGTATTTTTAATGTTAAAAAAATTCTTAGCAGACAAAGTAAGGGTCCCCATACTACGAAAAGCGTACAATTAAGCAATTTACTCAATTGTACAGATAGTTGAAGAGCTAAAAGGCCAGGAATTGCTTCAAATTGTGAGTCTTGGATAGCTTTATCGCCCACCTCTGTGGTGTAGTGGTTAGTGTGATTAGCTGTCACCCCCGGAGGCCCGAGTTTGATTCCCGGCTTTGCCACGAAATTTGAAAAGTGGTACGAGGGCTGGAACGGGGTCCACTCAACCTCGGGAGGTCAACTGAGTAGAGGTGGGTTGAATCTATTTTAGTTCGTGTTTGCGTATTTAAATGAGTTATTTTAAATTCTAACTTGAATGATATATGTCTCTGTACTTCAAAGCAATGCCTTATTCCATTGCAACCTACATTTTCTATAATTTTATTAGAAAGGCATTGCGAATTAGATCCACTGATTGTTTTAATCCCATAATCATTTTTCATTGTCATTTATTTTAAATTCTAGTCAGTGGATATATTTTAAAATTTTAGTTGTTATGTCCTTTTGTTCCATCTGGTACCATTAGGGGCCGATGAGCTAGCTGTTAAGCCCCTTTAAATAACAAGAATCACCATCATCTCCTCTCATGCCTGTCAGTTCAGGAGCCACTGCTTTAGACAGGATGATTCAACTTACCCTGCGGAATGAGAAGTTGCAATCCCGTTTGGTGACACATGAAGTTCGAATACAGATCTTCTTTTGGTGTACTATGAAGAAGGCAGTGCTGCCAGGTGTGAATAAATAAATAAATAAATACCGTAAAATGATATTCATGAAAGTCCACATTATTTTTTGCTCTATTACCCGTAAATCCTTAAAACGCTAGTCCGGCGTTCAATATCCTTTTCGTAGTACTTACTGACCTCTAAATAGATTTTCACTTTAGTATGGTGTTGGGATTGTAAAACTATTAAGAACACTCAAATGTTTTTTGAGTGGTCTGAAGCATACTAAAGACAAACACAAGATATTGATTCATAATATATTACTTTTCGTAAATTATCCGACATTAGTTGCATGGAATTGAGTCGTATACTTGTGGCAAAGTATTAACTCTTTAATAGATTGTAAGCACGTATCACTGCAGTAAAACATCAGGAAATGTTAAAGGCAATTTTCAGATGTCGCCATCGTCGGTTATAGCTCGTTTTCGAGTATATATGTTGCATGTGTCTGATGACTGAACAGATAGAATTTAGCATGAAACGCATGCGACTAAACAAACTGCACTGAATAGATTAAGGAGGGCGTGATAAATTTTGATGAGCTTACATGCGGCGTTTTTCTCCGAACATGCCTATGGCTTGTAAAGACGGTGTTGTGCCAAAGTGGACGATTTTCAGCAGGTACATCGCAGTGTTTTAAAACAGCGTTGCACTATGACTAAAAACAGACATTTTTCTTCTATTTTCTTCATATTATGCCTTGTCTTGTCATCTGGAACACTCCGCCTAGATGTCTCTTCCAGGAGAATTTCGTGAACATCTGTAGATATGAGACTATGAACCTGAAACCTCGTTATCAAAGACCAGTGTCTGAAGTGTTCCGTTAGCAGAAAACGCTGCGTAGGTTACCGATCAGTGAAGCCCGTATCATCGAGCGAGCCACTGTGTCTGTTAAGTAGTGCAGCAGTAAACAACGTGTGTTGGCACCAAACATGTTACGTTAAGTCACTCTCACCTGCTCGTACCGCATCGCGTTCTGAAATACACAGCGTACGTAAAGATGCGTCCAGACCTGCAACAGAACCTGGTAACGTAACTGCGGCGCGTTCCTGTCTGGACGGCACTCCGTAACTTTGTCGCGTAGCCTTAGCCCGCAACATGAACGATAGGGAACGAGGTTCGCTGCGTTGCACTGCTTGTAGGTTTTTCCGCGTCACATCAAAGAGTTGAGCGCGCGGAAGTTACAGCAAGCTTGGCCGTACACAGAACCTCGCACGCAACACGCATTCGCCTCTGTCTGCTTGATCAGTAAACATGGAGTGGACCGAGCAGAACACACTGCATTTTATTGAAAAGTACAGAGGTAAGGAAGTTATATGACTATCAGGCCATCCCAGGCATTTCAACAAAATGTTAGGGAATGATGCTTGGGAGCAGCTGTTGACGGAACTGAACACAACCGCCCAGGAATGCCAGAAGGAAATGACGTCCTTGCTTTCTTCACTCCGCAGTGACAAAGGAAAAATAAAGAAGAGCATGGGAACAGGGTCAGGTGTGTATAAATAAAGCTATATAGCATCACGTATAAAATATGGTATCAGGCTGCGCAGTAGGTGACATTCTGGTAACATTTGTATAATGCCCACTAACTGTCTGAAACTTAATGTCAGCCAGCAAATTTGCATAACCATGTGTAGTTCTACGTGTATATAACTGACTTTACCACCATCGCCTGTGTTTCCGTCTCTGTTTGCTTACATATTGTAAATAAATATAGGCTGCTGCAGCTATCTCCATGTTTGAAAGCCGTACTACGGTAGATCAACTAGCGGACAGTGCGTGGTGGAAAAGTTTATCTCGCAACCGCGGTGCGTAACATTACCCCGTTTACCCTTGGCGCGCGACGAGGTTAACAATACAATGCTGGACGCGCATGCCTGTACCCTCTTTAAGTATGCCTGAATTCGGGCACTGAATACTGTCCTGCGGGATTGCATAACTCCTCGATCCGCAAGTTGAGTAGAAACATCTTGTATACAGAAAACAGTATGTATATGTTTGCAGTACTTGTAAGTACAGTATGTATGTATGTATGTATGTATGTATGTATGTATGTATGTATGTATGTATGTATGTATGTATGTATGTATGTATGTATGTATGTATGTATGTATGTATGTATGTATGTATGTATGTATGTATGTATGTATGTATGTATGTATGTATGTATGTATGTATGTATGTATGTATGTATGTATGTATGTATGTATGTATGTATGTATGTATGTATGTATGTATGTATGTATGTATGTATGTATGTATGTATGTATGTATGTATGTATGTATGTATGTATGTATGTATGTATGTATGTATGTATGTATGTATGTATGTATGTATGTATGTATGTATGTATGTATGTATGTATGTATGTATGTATGTATGTATGTATGTATGTATGTATGTATGTATGTATGTATGTATGTATGTATGTATGTATGTATGTATGTATGTATGTATGTATGTATGTATGTATGTATGTATGTATGTATGTATGTATGTATGTATGTATGTATGTATGTATGTATGTATGTATGTATGTATGTATGTATGTATGTATGTATGTATGTATGTATGTATGTATGTATGTATGTATGTATGTATGTATGTATGTATGTATGTATGTATGTATGTATGTATGTATGTATGTATGTATGTATGTATGTATGTATGTATGTATGTATGTATGTATGTATGTATGTATGTATGTATGTATGTATGTATGTATGTATGTATGTATGTATGTATGTATGTATGTATGTCACTGTCAACATCGGCAACACCATCGCCGAAATTATTATTCTTGACAACTTAAAAACTAGCGTTTACCATAATTTATTGTCAGACAATATTTTGAGAACAGTATAATAATACTGTAACATTGATATTTACAGTATAAGTATTTTTTAGTAAATTATATGTTTCTATTACTTGTCTTTCATTCGTTACTCATTATAACTATCTGTTGTAGAATCTTCTGTAATATGATTCAAGATAAGTTCTATAAATAATGAATCACGCGTAAGAAATGAATCATTTAAATTCATTTTTCAAATATTTTGTCGGTTTATATTTCAAGCGCTGTTTCAACATTTGATCTCGGAGTGAATAATAATAATAATAATAATAATAATAATAATAATAATAATAATAATAATAATAATAATAATAATAATAATAATAATAATAATAATAATATTTTTATCGATCTAATTTAATATAGGATCACCCAATTAGTTCATAAACACAACTGTATTTGAGAATTTATGAGAACAGTTCCCTAATTAGTAGCTATTTACAGGATCGTCAGTCCTCACAACACGTCTCAAAATGGGCAGTCTTTACCTAGAATAGGAACCCTTCCTTCTAAGAGCTCACCTTCACTTCGCTTCGCACGCTCAGCCATTCCACTCAAACAGCTTCACGCACACAGATTCGAACCCACAGTCTGTTGGCAATCACGAACCACGATGACTGTTCCTTGGCTCGAACCCCAGAGAACTCCGTCACGCGCACGGTCATTTCGCTCTACTTTGTACTCCTCCAATACACTGAGCGACGACAACCAAGACGAGCACTACAAATACTCCTTCACTCCAACAACAACAACAATAACAACACTTCAACACTACTGACACTGACACAAACTCCGGTGAAACGTTCACCATCCACAACGATTTCGATAACAGCTAACAATGCTGATGTCCATCTCCCACTCCCCTGTTCGCGGTTAGCCTCTTTTTTTATATGCTTGCTGATGAAGTACTGGATTCTACGGGATGCGGTTAGAGAAGTAACATTCTCGTTTCACGTTCCTGAAGACCCAAGGAGAAACCAGACGAAAGCACAATACAAGGTGAGGTTGTCTCGGAGGTCCCCGGACTGACTCGCTCATCCCTTCCAGGGAATAGTGAGGGCGACTACGACAGGGCTTATGGTTTCTCGACCACATACCATTGCCTTCCTTCGGGAGCTGATCGTCCCGATCAGTATCAACACAGCTGTTCCTCAGTAAGACGTCAATCGGTCCAGATGAACTTTCTTCTTGCATATTGGCCTCCGACAGATGATGTCATTCATTCTATTCAAAACACGGTAAGGTTTATCTTACCTCGTTATATTGATATACCATTCCTCGTTATATGTCAGTGTGTTCCTGATTTTCTAACAGGGTATCAGAAAGAGAGGTACTGCGTAATCTTATGTATGACTACTTTTGTCTTCATATGGCAGTTTCCTTTTGATCAGTTTTTCTGGTTTTCAGTTCCATCTGTAGATCTTTCAGTAATGTTTTGACTTCCAGAGGTCCGCTATTCTTTACGGGGATATACAGCCATCTTAGGTCATTCTTATGACTTCCTGTAGCGTCAATTCATTCGTTGTTTCGTGCTTTCGTTTGGTCGCTTTCCTTCCTCAATTTCTTGAGGACAGCGGCGCGAACATCCTCCAGTTCCCTTTTCAGGTCCAGGCAATATCGGTCGGCTGGGACAGTGTTAGAGAAGTAGCATTCTCATTTCGCATTCCAGAAGGCTCACGTAGAAACCAGACGAAAGCACAATACAAGGAGAAGCCGGCTGGGCTGGCGAAATGCTAAATCCACCCCGTGGCCTCGTGCACTGCAGACCGGAAGGCCAAGGGGAACTGGGAAAGATGACCACTTCCATCTCTCTGCGCTTCCAACAAGTGATCACGACTCCAGTTTCCCTCGAACTCCACAGTAGCAGGGAAATTCGTGCTTGCCTTTCCTCTTGGAACCTCCTATAAGTCCAACCCCTCGTCAACGTCGTGGAAGGTGGGCTACGCCATTAAGTATGGAACTGTCTGTAGGGGTGATATGCAGCGGGAATTGTGTGTGCCCTAGGACCGCTACGGTAGTTGCGAAGGCCCTTCAGGAACCCTGAAAAGTGATGGCTAATGGGGCTCTGGTGAAGTCCTCAATGGCAGATACGGCGGCGGAGGAGACCTTTGGAACGGTAGATCTGGAAGACGAGGCAAACCTCTTCCCGTGGGTTTAAAGAAATAGAGGGGACTACTGTCTTGTGATGAAGAGGGATCTTCAAAGTCTAAGGGAGACAATCCCTACAGAAAACGGCAGGCTTGGAGGCTCAGGTGGCAGCCCCACCACCAAGCTCGGGTGCTGTGGGCTAATAATTTGCACATCTTAAATTCAATTATTAAATAAATTGAAGTGAAACGAAACCGGATACCTCGCTGACAAACTTTGGTTCGAAATGGAAAATGAGAATTGGTTGTTGGAATGCTATGTAGGGAAGACTTGGAAAGAAGGTAAAGCATTGGCAAGTCGACGATCACAATGGAGATGTTTCATGTTTGCCCTATGTTCCAGTGGGAACGAGAGGAATTAAGTCATTTAAGTCAAGTCTTCCCCTTAAAACAGAACTGCCAGTCGTCTGGAGAAAGTCTTCGGGACGGAGCGTCGACCAGAAGAATGTGCTTTATATCGTGGAGATCCTCCTCGATCTATTCAAAACTTTTCTCAATTTAAATATATTGTAAATGGAATGACGATTATGAGAAAATCTTCGTCTCTATTGAAGTCAAACTACTTTTGTAATTTTAGAAGTGAAGCTTCCACGGTGTGTAGTGATGATTCGAATGCTTGCAGTATTCTTTGACACGGCGACCGAAATACCCCTACTCGATCCGAGGTAACCAGTCTCCCAGTAAGCAATCACAGTACGAGAGTGGTTACTGATCTTGCCCTTATATATCCTACCCTCTTTTACTGACGTAAGCCCCCTGGTTGTCTCGCGGGAATTCTGGATCGTTATGTGTCACAGCCAGAAGGTGGAACTCGCCCGTGCTGTTACATATCTTGAGGTTCTTCCTGCGTGTTTATATTGGCGTCTGCTTCTCTTAATCTATGTATGATAGGCATCCAGAAATTGCTGATTTTATATCCTTCTTTTAAATTCATATTGTTCGAGTGTTTCTTAATTTCGGTAGCCTCAAGGATTTTCCTTTCAAGATTGCAAGGGGTGGCTGCTAGGATCTTGGTCTTGTCAAATGCTATTTCGTGTCTTGTTTCGTAGGAATGCTTGTTTACAGCTGAAATATCTGTGTCTAGGTTCTTGGTGTGTCGGATATGTTCTTTAAGACGTGTAGAGATCAGACATTTCGTTTCACCAACGTAACACGTTCCGCAGCTACATTCAATGTGGTAGACTCCAGGAGCCTGTAATTCTGTTATGTCTTTTACTGGTGGCAGATGACGGTTTAACTTCCGGTGTGGTTTATAGATGGTTATGTCATATCTGTTTAGTATCTTGCCATTCTGTCTGTAGTGTTTTTAATGTAAGGAAGTAGCGCTGTTTTTGGGTGGGTCAGTTCTTCCTCCCCTTTGTTTTCTCCTACGGCGGCCTTTTCTTTGTTTTCTTCTGATTTTCTAAAGACTCCTCGGATGTTAATGAGCGAGTAGCCATTCCTCCTTAGGGTTCTCGTGAGGTGTTTTTTCCTCTTCTTCGAAAGGTTCTGCGTCCGATATCGCTATGGCCCTGTTAATCAGTGTTTTTGTCCGACCCCGCGGTGTAGGAGGCAACGTGTCCGCCTGTCACCCGGAGGTCCCAGCTTCGATTCCCGGCCGGGCTAGGGTTTTTTAATTGTACATGATTAATATACCTGGCCTGGGGATTGGGTGTTTGTGTCGTTCTTAATGTTCCTTTCCTCACATTCAACACTTTACACTTCCGCAATTTCCGAATAAACGCAGGTTCATAACATCTGGTGCAAAGTAGGAACAAAAGATCTTCTTAGGCCGACGCCCCGAATGCATAGCTTTTTTTTTAAATCAGTGTTTTTAGAATAGCCTGCTTTTGTGATGGGTGGTGGTGAGAAGAGGCGTGCAGGTATCTACCTGTGTGGTGGATTTCCTGTATACTGCGTGACTTAGCGTCCCATTGGTGTTGCGTTTTACAAGGACATGCAGGAATGGTAGTTTCCCGTCTACCTCGATTTCCATGATGAACTGAATATTCACGTGAATAGACTTGAGACGGTATGAAATGAAATGGCGTATGGCTTTTAGTGCCGGGAGTGTCCGAGGACATGTTCGGCTCGCCAGGTGCAGGCCTTTTGATCCGACTGCCGTAGGCGACCTGCGCGTCGTAATGAGAATGAAATTATGATGAAGACGACACATACACCCAGCGCCCGTGCCAGCGAAATTAACCAATGATGGTTAAAATTCCCAACCCTGCCGGGAATCGAACCCGGGACCCCTGTGACCAAAGACCAGCACGCTAACCATTTAGCCATAAAGCCAGACAGTTGAGATGGTAGTTGTAATTTACACACACTTCCTTTGAACACTCCATAAAATATATCGCTTCTTTACATTTGAAGCAGAGGAAATTTTTATTTCTTCTCTTCCTCTGTAACTGTCTAACCTATCGTCAGTGGAGTACTTCCGGCGCAAATCTTTGTCGATCGTTGCCATGTTAGCGGCAGGTTCAGTGAAGTCCATGGGGGCACAGATCAGTAAGGGTTAAACTGGTTTCTCAGACTCTAGGTTCCCTATTTCAAAATGTTGAGTAGAGCGTCCCTTTCTTCCGGTGCGGTTTTTTTTTCTTTTGAAAAACAACCCACCTGTATAATACGTTAAGGGGAAATAGCGTACCGAACGTCACGCACGATCTACAACAAAATTGCATTTCCCAAAATAGTAAGATACGTCACTATTAAACGGTTCTGAAATCAGTGTAGTTATGCATGCATCCGAAACCCTATCCCTAAATGGCAGTAAAGGACTGTGGTGGTGGTGGTGGTGATTATTGTTTTAAGAGGAAGTATAACTAGGCAACACTAATCAGAGGGAAAAGATGATAGGGATACGACACTTCGAAAACTGAAGGTATCGGCCAAAAGAAGACAAGGGCCACGAAGGGCATGAGAATGAAAAACTCCCTAGGCCTCCATACGTAATGCCGTCGGGGTCTGAAGAGAACAAGAGTTGACCAAGGGAGGTCGGATAGGATAGATGAAAGTGAGGAGCCTGACACAAGTAAGTGGAAGAAATGCCAGGGCTCAGCTGAGGGCCCCGTGGTCGCCAACCCACGCTACAAAGTTCAGAGCCCCTGGGGCCCCTTTTAGTAGCCTCTTACGACAGGCAGGGGATACCGTGGGTGTTATTCTACCGCCCCCATCCACAGGGGGACCAATAAAGGACTCCTCGAAGAACTGGATCCAACTACAAGAATGGCATCCACCAAAGATGATCTATAAGGATGTCTATAGTCCGGCCCCGTAGTGTAGGGGGCAACGCATCCGCCTGTCACCCGGCGGCCCCGGGCTCGATTCTCGGCCGGGTCAGGGATTTTTAATTGTAAATGATTAATATCCCCGGCCTGGGGACTGGGCGTGTGTCGTCCTTAACGATCCACATTCAACACTCTACACTTCTGTAATTTCAATTACACGCAGGTTCCTATCATATGGTGAAAGTAGTGGCGAAAGATCTACTGTACTGAGGTCGACGCGACGAACAAACATAATTTATTTTTTTAAAGTCGATACAAATAGAGAAAATTACAGACTCGATCCACAAAAGGCGGGCACGATTTTGCGGTCACCTGAAACAAATGGACGGAAACAGGTTGACCAAACAAAACGTTCATCTACTTCATTCAAAACCTAAAACCACGTTGCCTTGGTTTAGAAACACCAAAGAAGACCTTCAAGTGCTACAGATCAAACCGGAAGATGCCTTTGACAGAGGTCTTTTACGAAGAAGATAGTGACGAATGGGCTAAACCGAGACGAACAACCGAAAGGACGACACGGTGTCCCTTGGACAGAAGAACGCAAGCAATCCCAGTCACAAAGAATGAGGGGATTCTGAGCTTAAAAGAAAGAAAAGTTCATTGCCAAATGTAACAAGACATAACGTGATCCTCGATGGCTGCAGTGAATTATTATTAATAATAATAATAATAATAATAATAATAATAATAATAATAATAATAATAATAAAATACCGAGCTCGATAGCTGCAGTCGCTTAAGTGCGGCCAGTATCCAGTATTCGGCAGATAGTGGGTTCGAACCCCACTGTCGGCAGCCCTGAAGATGGTTGTCCGTGACTTCCCATTTTCACACCAGGAAAAAGCTGGGAATGTACCTTAATTAAGGCTACGGACGCTTCCTTCCCACTCCTAGACCTTTCCTGTCCATTGTCGCCGTAAGACCTATCTCTGTCGGTGTGACGTAAAGCAACTTGCAAAGAAAAAAGTAATAGGTAAGGGGAAATGACGAAATGTATCGGGAAAATGAACGAGTGATGGAGACTATTAGTAAAAGATTACTGAAATGCCATGGAAAGTGATTGACAAAACAAATCTTTCATATTCTTAATACTAGATCTAAAGTTTCTGACAAATGTGTCCAGAAGGTGAGGAAGGACTTCAACAAGGCTGGTTTAACGTGAGAGGACGTCTCAAATCGAGCACAGTACCGGTTACAAATCAACAGCTTCAAGGGCTTCCATGAAGAACAAAGTCAGAACAGTGGTTAGACAATGGAAGGACGGAAAGAAGGAATATAGCCATTTTGGGCTGCATAAAAGACTTCCAGACATGTGTAACAGTTATTTAACGTAGTTTTTATTGAATCTAAACGAAAAAGAAAAAAAGAACAGGAAAAATAGGAAAACAGAATTTCAATATGCTTTATTTTTCGAAATATTCCAGGCACATGGATTAACATTCATGGCATTTTTAGCCTTAAAGCACTGCCCAATAAACGTATTCTTCATCCTCTTTCTAAAACCCACATTTGTAACTTTTTGTCGAACCATGACCTCGTGTCCGAGAATCTGGTGGAAAGAAACCCCTGAAGTTTCTTCTGTTTTATTTTCCGCCGCATTCTCCGCGGAGGGTAGACCAGGCAGGACGTTATTTTTGTCAGTAGGTAAAGGATTAACTTTTCCTACATTGAAGTACGTGATCTCTCACCCGACTGGCGTCAAGGTATGGTAATCACGAACCTTATTTTATTTTCCATCTCCCTGGTGAAGACCCAGCTCTTTGTCACTTTGAGCACAGAGGGACAACCATTTGGGAGCGCCTCAACGTTATCTATCTGAAATAACGGAATACTAAAGCTAAAAGTAGTGACATAGTTCCTCCACTATCCTACTTCAAACATTGTAGTTGATTATGTCTTTAGAGACTGACATCTCCATTTCCCTCAACTGCTCCTCTTCGGAAAATTCCAACAATCTCATTCGACTGACGTCTCTTCTTCAATTTTTCCAATTTCTAATCTCACCACAGGCGAGTCTTAAACCATTTTGTTTCATTGTTAGTAGGACAAATTTTCTTCGCTTCACTCATATCAACTCCAATGAGTTCAAGCTATAAAATGCAGGCAGAGTTCTCAATATACAATAACACAAATAATTTGTTCTTGAATTTTCTCTCTTAAAATAATTTACCTATATATTTGCAGCTACCGCAACAACAGGTCTTATCCTGGACACGTTGTTTTCTCATTGATGACTTACCACGGGTGGGCGAAATACTACTCTTCCTATAACAGCAACCGTAAGGAGAATCAATGCTGTCGGACGACCCAAGGCTACTTGCAAACAGTCGCACTGTCTCCCTCATATCCTCGGTCGAGCAAGCACATAAATTTTCCGCCTTATACAGAGTAGTCGTCACGGGACGACACATGACCATTGTCGGATCTATGATTGACTCGTTAAGCCGAGTCAGTTCCTTGCGAAGTTCACATAATTCATCCACCAGACGCCGCTGTTTCTTCTCCAACCGCTTCCAGCGCTCCGTAGTATCCGGGACCTGCTTTACGCTATTCTTACTCTTCTGGCATTTAACAAACAACTTTTTCTCAATCTCACCGCACGGACACGGGCTTTTTTCAGACTTCTTTTCTTTCTCAATGCACGCACACGGGCATTTTTCTATTGTCGTACTGGTTTTTGAACTTTTCTCCTCGAAATTACAATTACTTAAGGGTATCGGGCAAATGTAGATAGGAGTGCAGAATTTGCCGTGTTCAACATCCTTCGAGGAACACTTACAAATCGACTTTTCCATCGTCTATAACTACAAATTTTCTTGTAATAAATTCACATCTATTTACGAGTTATTTTGTGGATAATGTAAGCACTGCCTACGCTATGGTAGGGTTGGTGCTCCATCATTAAGGTACTTGTCGATTATCATTATTTCACCATGTGAATACAGGGAATCTTTTTGAGGAGACGTTCGAAAGAGATATCTGCAAATAAATAAATAAATAAATAAATAAATAAATAAATAAATAAATAAATAAATAAATAAATAAATAAATAAATAAATAAATAAATAAATAAATAAATAAATAAATAAATGCTATGATCTAGTATATCTAAAATACTATATGGCTACTGCTAAGTTGTTTTTCCGAGTCGGGACGTATTGCTTGTGTACCTTATGTACTGGTTGCCCACAAGAGTTCTGCATGCTCGAGTATGAAAGAAATAGTCTGACGCCCAGCTATATCGGCAATCCACCAAACGTTTGTGTGAAGCGGTATTGTGTCTTAAACCCGAGTATGAAATTACCGGCAGAATCTGATTATGTTTGTCCTTTCTATCTGTGATGACCTTTTGCTTAGGCTATCTATAACAACTCTACTGTAAAAGTGTAGCTGCAGCTCTGGGAATTTTATCCATCATTGGTTAATTTCTCTGGCACGGGGGCTGGGTCATCATTTCTTCCTCATCATGACGCGCAGGTCGCCTACAGGAGTCAAATCGAAAGACATGCACCTGGCGAGTCGAACATATCCTCGGACACTCCCGGCACTACAGTAAAAGCCATACGCCATTTCAGTTCATATGGTACACCGTTGCACAAGACATCAATCACATGTGGACAGTAAGTGAACCGACTGACGCAATAACTTAACCAACAGAATGTTGAATCAGAAGACCAGTGGGCTACTGTACATCTCGGCTAGCCTCGGCTCCCCGTCAACGTCCAGTGAGTGCGCCACTCTCAGCACTGTCCGCTGAATCGTGTGCCGTAAGCTCGCCGTTCCTGTGAATCGCGCGCCCGTAACCGCACAGCCAACTCGTTCGGTACCGGTACCAGGAATTTAAAAGAATACAGTGAAGAAGAAGGGACCAGTTTTCTCTTTTCTTTGGTCTGATGCAAGTCTCCTGTGACGGTAACAAAACCCGGAAAATGATCCTTCCGTTGTAGTGAAGGTATTTGTCAGGCCATTCAGCCTTGTTACCGCAAACGCTGCTGGGCATGTGGTAGACCTTGCGCACTGTATGACAACTTGCTGAATAATTCATGACAAATGACACGTCTCTAACGGCAGAATCCCTAGAAAAGCTGTAGATAATGATCATGTAAAACAGGTGTCCCAGAAACGAGCTTTACTAGCCTAGACCAGCGGCTCTGCTATTGCTTCACTTTCATTAGTGGGGAGAATCGAGGGTTAACAACATCCTTACATGTGCCGCCAACGTATGGAGGACATCTGAAGTTTTTACCCATTGTGTTTTCTAATTTCGATAGTGAACCGAAATGAGTTCTTGTTAATGCTGCTTATTTAGGGCCTAATTATGGCTGCATTGATCATCCACAGGCTTCTTATTACGAGGGTACGCCAAAAAGTAATTTTGTTACAATTTGCTTTATGTCGCACAGATACAAATAGCTTATGGCTACTATGGGGCATGAAAGGCCTAGGAAGGGGAAGGAAGCGGCCGTGGCCTTATTTAAAGTACAACTGCAGCATTTGGCAGGTGTGAAAACGGGAAACCACGAAAAACCATCTTCAGGGCTGCCGACCGTGGGGTTCCAACCCACTATCTCCCGGATGGGAGGCCACAGCTGGTCAAAAGGTAAGAATCCTTAATCCTTTAGTGCGCAACATGAACCTCGTAGAGGCCCAAAACTTCGAACAAACGTCAATATTTCTGTTATTTTCCATTATCTGAAATCGTGACCATGTGACATCTCCACAAAGTCCGGCTCCATGGCTAAATGGTTAGCGTGCTGGTCTTTGGTCACAGGGGTCCCGGGTTCGATTCCCGGCATGGTCGGGAATTTTAACCATAAATGGTTAATTTCGCTGACACGGGGGCTGGGTGTATGTGTCGTCTTCATCATCATTTCATCCTCATCACGACGCGCAGGTCGCCTACGGGAGTCAAATCAAAAGACCTGCATCTGGCGAGCCGAACTTGTCCTCGGACACTCCCGGCACTAAAAGTCATACGCCATTTCATTTCATCTCCACAAACATTGCCCTGATAAACGCCTTGAGCAGAAATTTAATTTATTAACTCTACACTATTTGCTAATCCGTTATATGAGTTTGCGTTAGAGCAGGGCCTCTCAAACGTCCAAAATCTCACGCGTGCAAATCGAGGCACAAGAGCTCCGTGCACTGTGCATCAGTCGCGCTCGGCTTGTCTCGGACCAAAGCTTCGTCCTTGGGCTACTTGGCTAAGCCCGGCTAAGCTCGGCTCTACTCGGCGCAACTCAGCTCGGATTTGGAGCGCTACGGGGCAAGTGTGGAAGAGGGAGACCGAGCAAGACAGGCGTGGGGAAAGAGAGAGACAGCGCTATTGCTCCAAATCGAGGAGTGGGGGGTCTGCACTCTGGTCAACCAAGCGAAGTCGTCTTTTGCACTGTGCACAGTGCATGCACCCTGAGAGGCCCTGCGTTAGAGGGTTAATGCTTTTATGGGCAAATCCGGAACTCGTGAAGCCAGCAAACACCACGTGGTCCATAACAAACCGGTAGATGGAAGCATAAATGGACAATGATTTCAGAAGTCGTCGCTGTTTTTAGACAAATACAGATTGATTGCTGTTTATATCTACTTTCTACTACGGTAAACAAATAACAAAATCTCTTGTTTCGTCCCTATCCTCCAGATAAAATTCCCCGAGATGTTTTCCTCGGACATTTCCGTCATCTACGCGCACATGTTACATTTCGCTAGCAGTGCGAAAGAAGAACCAGTTACATTAATACAGCTGTGAGTTTGCATTCGGGGGATAGTGGGCTTGAACCCCACTGTCGACAGCCCTGGAGATGTTTTACCGTGGTTTCACATTTCCACACCGGGCAAATGCAGGGGCTGTATCTTAATTAAATTCACGGCCGCTTTCCTCTCATCCCTAGCAATTTTCCTATCCTAACACCGCTAAATGCGACGGAAAAAAAGCTGTAATATCTGTTCCTCGACCCGCATTCGTTTTGCTACGTAGCCAACTCATTTTTACTCAATCGCTACCAACTACTCGAAATCTCGCTACAATCACCCGAAAAGTCCCTACCATGTGAAAAAAATCAACCAATAAATAAATAAATAAATAAATAAATAAATAAATAAATAAATAAATAAATAAATAAATAAATAAATAAATAAAACAACCGAGCAGGATTAAATCAGCAAGCTAACAAAGAATTGCAAAATTTCAAAGAGTATACAACATTACTTGGAAGAGATACAATAAAAGAACTATATCAAAAAGGCAACATTACGACATTCTTCTTCTCTCAGTGCCTATCCGTTTCGGATGTTGGCGATCATGATGGCTATTTTCGTCCTGTTTGTGGCAGCACGGAACAGTTCAACTGATGACATACTGCACCAGCCTCTAAGATTGTCAAGCCAAGATATTCGTCTTCTTCCAGGACCTCTTTTGCTGATTTTCCCTTGGAGTATTTTTTGGAGTATGTTGTATCTATCTGTGTTGCGCATTATATGTCCCAGATACTGCAGCTTTCGGCATTTCACTATCTTGATCAATTGAGATGTTGTGTGCATCCTTCTCATTACTTCCACGTTTGTCATTCTCTGGGTCCAAGATATTCTCAGGGTCCGCCTATAAAGCCATGTTTCAAAGGCCTCCAGCTTCTTCTCTGTGTTTCTATTTAAGGTCCATGTCTCTACACCATATAAAGAACAGAAAATACATAACAGTGCAGAAGTCTGATTTTAGTCCCTAAAGTTAGATTGTGGATTTTAAACACATTACTCATTTTCTGGACATTACGACATTATAGCAGTTAAAATAACAACACTCCCTGCATTTGAAACTATTATAATTGGTGGTAAATGTGGAATAAAGATGATCGAAAAATAAGAAAGAAAATCCTCAGGAAAATCTAGGATCAAAATGCGAAAATGGAATTTTGATGAAAAAGAAATCACACGAAATCTATCAAGTTACAGAAACAACCACAGATACAATCAGGAAACGGCGAATACGATTTTATGGTCACTTATATAGAATGGATAATAACAGACATACAAACAAAATTTTAAACTTTTCCTTATCAAAGACAAACCACAATGACTGGCTAAAAGAAATCAGTGAAGGCCTAAATTAAATTGGAATTAATGAAGAAACTATTCAAAAGGCAAAGGCCCTTCGAGGAGTGGAAGGTAAAGGCTTCCACCATAGTTAACCGCGGCACGTGATGGGGTAAAGTAGTTAGCTCTACGCCCGGCCGCCTTTGCCCCCAGGAATTAACCTGGAACTCATTTTTGGTGTAGGCTGAGTGAACCTCAGGGGCATATGCACCTCCGGGAGTGGAAATCTCGTTTCTTAAATTTTACGACTTCCTGACGGGGATTCAAACCCACGTCCTTCCGGGCGAACTGTGCACGCCTTTACCGCCTCGGCCAGACAGCCCCTAACAAACCATTCAAGGTAGAATAAAATTCACAACTTTGATTCAGAAATAGACTGGACTAAACAGCGTAAAAAAGAACACAGCAAGAAGATGAAGATACTGGGAAGAGAAGAAGAAAAACAAAGAAAAAGTGCTAATAAATTCAAACACGCTCCTTAATTGGGCATGACGAATCAGGAAAAGAACAACCAAGTGGTCGCGCGGTTTGGCTCACGCAGCTATCGGCTTGCATTCGGGAGATAGTGGGTTCGAAGCGCACTGTCGGCAGCTCTGAAGATGGCTTTCCGCGGTTTCCCATTTTCACAACAGGCAAACGCTGGGGCTATACCTTAAATAAGGCCATGGTCACTTCCTTCCTATAGTCCTGTCCTAACGCATCGTCGCCATAAGACCTATCAGTGTCAGTGCAACGTAAATCAAAACTTGTAAAATAAATAAATAAATAAATAAATAAATAAATAAATAAATAAATAAATAAATAAATAAATAAATAAATAAATAAATAAATAAATAAATAAATAAATAAATAAATAAATAAATCATCATCAGTTTACCCTCCAGGGTCGGCTTTTCCTTTGGACTCAGCGAGGGATCCCACCTCTACCGCCTCAAGGGCAGTGTCCTGGAGCTTCAGACTCTTGGTCGGAGGATACAACTGGGGAGGATTACCAGTACCTTACCCAGGCGGCCTCACCTGCTATGCTGAACAGGGGCCTTGTGGAGGGATGGGAAGATTGGAAGGGATAGGCAAGAAAGAGGGAAGGAAGCGGCCATGGCCTTAAATTAGGTACCATCCCGGCATTCGCCTGGAGGAGAGGTGGGAAACCACGGAAAACCACTTCCAGGATGGCTGAGGAGAGAATCGAACCCACCTCTACTCAGTTGACCTCCCGAGGCTGAGTGGACCCCGTTCGAGCCCTCGTACCACTTTCCAAATTTCGTGGCAGAGCCGGGAATCGAACCCGGGCCTCCGGGGGTGGCAGCTAATCACGCTAACCTCTACACCACAGAGGCGGAAATAAATAAATAAATAAATAAATAAATAAATAAATAAATAAATAAATAAATCTGGCAAAGCACGCAATGGATACTGATAAAGATGAAGAAGTAGCCCTCTTAATACCCCGAGAATGAATGAAAAACCTATAGCTGCTGGTTGTGAAAGTCAGACACTCGTCAGTAATTTTGCAAGTCCTCAGACATTTCTTTTTTCAATCTGCTTTACGTCGCACCGACACAGATAGGTCTTATGGCGACAGTGGGATAGGAGGGGGCTAGGAGTGGTAAGGAAGCGTCTTTTGCCTTAATTAAGGTACCGCTCCAGCATTTGCCTGGTGTGAAAATGGGAAACCACGGAAAACCATCTTCAGGGCTGCGGACAGTGCGGTTCGAACCCACTATCTCCCGAATGCAATCTGATAGCTACGAGACTCAAACCACGCGGCTACTTGCTCGGTTAATTCATTCAATCCATGTTCTGAGTATGTAAAAAGAACTGGTTACTAATTATGAATTGAAGAAGGGCTGACCCCGTTTTATTCCAGCCCTTTATTTGTGCATCACACATTGTAGAAAACTGCCCTTGTGTTTCACCATTTGCGTGCGGCAGCAGTAATACTATGTTTCCAAGAATCAAAATATTTTCAAAGAAAGTTTTCCTCGAAAATTTTAACCTATGGTAATTAAAGATAACATTACATTTTGAGATCACTTATAAATCAAGGAAAGAGAACCCGAAAGTCCTCATACCTAACAACACTAACATGGCCTCTAAGTTGGTCTAATGTTTACACTGCTGAACTACGATAGCAACTAGGAATGCGCAACCGACAACTGACAGATTTCTATTGGAGTGAAGGTTGTCCATACGATGGTTTGTGGTGCAATATTGTAGGTCAAACTACAGGTTCCCTGAGGCCACCAAGCCAAGCTTGTGGGTGATGTCTTTGCCACGCCCGATAGCTATTTTAATGTCACCAATAAACGCCTTCAAGATTTGGGCGGGCCCCAGGCGAGCTGAAGGCCGAAGAAAAAGGTGCTACTCTGCACGCGACTTGGTGTTCGTAAAACAGACTCAGTTAATTTCCAAAACGCCCAAAGGGGTCGAATAGAGATGGCTATGTATCGAAATGCTATAAAGGTATTTGCACATCTATATAATTTGAATGTGTAACGCAATACTGTGAGAAAAGCACAATACTAACACATATGTGTTAGGCATCAAATGAAATATCTCCATCTCAAAATTACTAGAAAAATATTATTTATTTCATGCAGTCCTTTATTTGAGCGAAGTTGTAATTTATTTAAATAATACGATGGTGAAGTCTATGAAAGTTGTCTCCGCTGATCTTTCTACGCCTGCCCGATAGAGGGCTCTGTGAAAGTTATCTATGGAGATATTTCTATGTTCGTCCCATAGATGGCTCTGAGAAATCAAGTTAACCCCAGAATGTGATGTTAGGTACCAAAATGGGTTTAAAAAATGCAACGTAAATTTAAATATTATAACACTTGTATAGTATTATTCAAAGTGATTCCACATACTGTATATGAGTTGATTATGTGTGTAAGTACGGAAGATATTATGGGTAGAATTCTGTAAATAATATCAATTTATTAAGGATGAGCTGTGTGTTTAACGGAAACATTGTTAGTGTAAATTTATAATACTGTACTTTAGAAAAACGTCTTCTTTTCTTTTTTAATTTAAAATTTGGTGCTTGATAATAATGTATTTTTATGTATCATTTGCCACCAAGGTACACACCTCATTTGCAAATAAAACGATTTGTTGCTCCATATTGGTTCTAATAAGCGAGAAACAGAAACAAATCCCCCTCAGGATATTCTATATTTCAAAAAGTCCTTATATTTAATTATTAAATGAAATGTGTATGCACTGTCAAGCACGACATCTCACTGCGGAAATGGAAAATGGACATAATTCGTGTTGTCACCATGGTTTGGTTTATTTTCCATAATCTCAAATAAATGACGTACTTAAAGTTATGATGCTACATTATAATGATTTCAAGAACCATACATGTAAGGCAGAATAAGCTTTGCATTCTTCTCTGCTAACCATAGCCACATTCCAGGATTAGGTCCTTGCTGTTTTAAGATTCATGGGATGATTATAGGTACATTTCAGTTTTACTACCTACTGAAAACTGCCCAGCATTATACGGCCAGCTTTATGTGACACATTCAAGTCTTGCCAACATAATTCGTTGTGAACATTCTATAAATCGCCAAGGTTCAAAAATTCCATATCTATAGTCACAACGAAAGTGTAAATTTAAAGGCAAATGTATAGTCTTCCGGAGTTCAGTATATTTTCCGTTTTCTTTCTCACGCTTCCTGCATAATGAAAAAAAAAAAAAACACGAAAATCCACTGCCTGTTTCCAGTCATTCGACCGGGTCAGGGATGGAATGAATGAAGCCCCCATCTAGCGGCGAGGATAGGAATTGTGCCGGCTGCCGAAGCCTGTCGCACTTCTCTGAGGCAATGATTAATGACTGACAGATGAAAAGAAATGAAAATGTTGCTGGAATGAATGATGACGGGTAAAACCGGAGTACCCGGAGAATAACCTGTCCCGCCTCCGCTTCGTCCAGCACAAATCTCACATGGAGGGACCGCGATTTGAACCATGGAACCCAGCGGTGAGAGGCCGGTGCGCTGCCGCCTGATCCACGGAGGCTCTGCGCGCTCTCTGTATAATCAGTTTCATATATAGACTTCGCTCGCAGCTGTTGCTGCGACAGGCCACTAGTAAATATGTAAACACGAGGGTAGGGCTGAGTGGCTCAAAACGAGAGCGCTGACCGTCCGAACACAGTCCAGTAATATTTGAAGATGCTTAAATACACCAACCTCCTCTCGATCGAGTGACACAACAAAAATGGACAAATGCCAACTATGAACTGTTCAACTACCAGTTGATACATGTTACATTAGTAACATCACTAAATGAATTAAATTATTTTGTGACTGGTGGATGTCCGGACATCTGGAGGGCTCCACCCTAGAGCCCATCATCAGCACACTACTACTGGCTCTGTATTACGAGCAGCATACCATTAGATATAATGGGAGAGGTTGGTAGAATAACACCCACGGTATTCCCTGCCTGTCATAAGAAGCCAGGCTCCTCACTTTCACCTGCTGTATTCTATCGGAGCTCACTTGGTCAACTCTTGTTCTTCTCCGACCCGGACACTATTAGGTACTGAGGGCTAGGGAATCTTTCGGTTTCACGCCCTTTGTGGCCCTTGTCTTTCTTTGACCGATATCTTCATTTTTCGAGCTGTTCGGACGCTTTCCAATTTTTCCTCTGATTAGTGTCAATAGAGGATGGTTGCCATGTTGTACTTCCTCTTAAAACAATAATCACCACCACCACCACCACCACCAGCAGCAGCAGCACTCACTAGATACTCATGCCTGAGGCAATTTTCAGCCATGCCCTACAAAGTGAGCATACAGAGTATAGTATTACCAAACATGTGGGATGTAATGGGAGGGGATGCAGGGTGGGGGAAGTACACTCCAGAACAACACAAGGATTCCCTATGAACATACGCCCCACGGTCGATCATCTACGAGTTACAGACTTTCCAACTTTGTAGGGGAAGCACATCTCATGTCAAGTAGTTGCTAGTGTAACAGCAAGAATGGTGTGTTATAGTCGTAATACTGAAAGGTGAGTTCTGACAGTTCTTACAAGGAGGTACGTTTACTGCCTGTCTGGGTGGGTGGGGAGAAGGGAGTAGGGGGTATGGTTGCCAGGGAAACAGGACGAACCCACTGCAGGCTGACATGGGGATAAGTCTGTTAGGCGACTCGTGTCGCTTGGAGTTGCCAAACCACTCACTTCTGAGTTAAGTACAACAGAACACAGCGGTCTGAATGAACGAACAAGTGAGAAGAGAAGACGAAAGTGATGCAGGAATGTGGCAACACCGTGCAATGCTCCTCCCTCCAGCCTTACCTGTCAGAACGCTTCTTTAAATCTTACGGGTATAATGCAAGAAATGTTCAAAATGTCTACCACGCACTCCACCTCAATGATTGTCGGACACGTACGAACACCCCAGGCATCGATGGCAGCTTTGTTACACACGCTGACGAAATACTGCAATGCACGTAACGGCATGCCTGACTACAAACTTAATCCTAAATACGAACTCCCCCCCCCCTCCATTCCAGGTAATAACTAAAGAAGGCGTAGCTTGTAAAGTACCGATATTAGGGCATATGTTCATAGGGACTTTTTGTGTTGTTTTGGCGTATAGTATCCACCCCTCGATTACTTCCTGCATGTTTGGATAAACTCTGTATAGTCACCAATCTGTGGGCTATATACCACAAATGATAATCTACTCTCAGACTATTTCAGATGTGAAATAACGTCAGTATATACTCAAATAAAGAGCACAATCTGAATAATATTATTCTTATTGGGTATTTGCTCAGAGAAGTTGAGTATACGTTGTGTCCTTGAAAAAGGTTCCAATAGTTACACAACGGCAGGACGCAACAAACGAAGGAAAAAAGGTCCTTTAAACATTGGTCGCAAATACAATATCTTTGGAGTTATGTTCCGCTATCACTACTATCAATGATCACCATGACTGAGCTTGATAGCTGCAGTCACTTAAGTGCGGCCAGTATCCAGTATTCGGGAGATGGTAGGTTCGAACCCCACTGTCGGCAGCCCTGAAAATGGTTTTCCGTGGTTTCCCATTTTCACACCAGGCAAATGCTGGGGCTGTACCTTAATTAAGGCCACGGCCGCTTCCTTCCTAGTCCTTCCCTGTCCCATCGTCGCCATAAGACCTATCTGTGTCGGTGCGACGTAAAGCAACTAGCAAAAAAGAAGAAAAAAAAGATCACTATGTTTTTGACGTACTATTCAGAATATGTGCTCGATGTGACCACCATACTTTTCAATGCATCCTTGCATCCTACGTCGCATGGAATCACGCATCCGTTAGAACACTCCTGGTTGTCTCCGGATTGCATCACAAAAATTGAACACAAATTCTCGTAGTGTATCAACATCATTTATGGGGACGGCAGGCCAAGGTATTGGCCCTTCCGACCAATCCACCGCCCATTGAAAACCCGTATCTGATGTCGCCTAACACTACAATGGCCAATGCCCCATCATAATATGACCATAGTCCATAACATAACATGCTAGTTGTTTTACGACTAATGTTTAGGTAGGAACGTATTTCCGTCTTTTGTTGCATACGAACCTCCCTAAATATTGGAATATAGTGATCATTACTGTAGTGGTAGCGGATCATAACTCCAAAGAGATTGGATTTGCGATCAATATACTGTATATAGAACCTTTGTTTTCCTTTGTTTGACCGGTTGAGTAGGCCGTGCTGTTAGGAGCGCGCAGCTGTGACCTTGCATCCGGGAGATAGTGGGTTCGAACCCCCCACTGATGGCTTTCCGTGGTTTCCCATGTTCACACCAGGCAAATGCTGGGGCTGTACTTTAATTAAGGCCACGTCCATTTCCTTCACACTCCTAGGCCTTTCCTATCCCATCGTCGTCGTAAGACTTACCTGTGTCGGTGCGACGTAAAGCAAATTGATAGGCCTATATATCCTTTGTTTGTTGCGTGCTGTCTCTTCTGTAAATACTGGAACTTTTTGTCAAGGACATCCTGTATACTCAACTTTTCTGAGCAAATACTCAATAAGAATAACATTCTTGAGATTGTACACTTCAGCTGAGTATATACTCACGTTATCTCACATTTAAAATAGGCTGGAGGGATTCAGGCAGGTGGAAATGTAGTAAGCAGTTTGGCCTATGCTACGACTTGGTCTTAAAGGCAGATTGTGCCGAAAGCCTGCAGTCTAATATCTTGGAGCTTGAAAATAGGTGCAATGAGTATGGTATGAAAATCAGCCTTTCGAAGACTAAATTGATGTCAGTAGGTAAGAAATTCAACAGAATTGAATGTCGGATTGGCGATACAAAGCTGGAACAGGCAGGTAATTTTAAGTATTTAGGTTGTGTGTTCTCCCAGGATGGTAATATAGTGAGATTGAATCGAGGTGCATTTATGCTAATGCAGTGAGCTCTCAGTTGCCATCAACAGTATTCTGTAAGAAGGAAGCCAGCTCCCGGACGAAACTATCTTTACATCGGTCTGTTTTCAGACCAACTTTACTTTACGGGAGCGAAAGCTGGGTGGACTCAGGATATCTTATTCCAAGTTAGAAGTAACGGACATGAAAGTAGCGAGAATGATTACTGGTACAAACAATGACAGGAGGGTACTCGGAATGAGGAGATAAAGGCAAAGTTAGAAATGAAGTCGATGGATGAAGCTGTACGCATAAACCGGCTTCGGTGGTGGGGTCATGTGAGGCGAATGGAGGAGGATAGGTTACCTAGGAGAATAATGGACTGTGTTATGGAGGGTAAGAGAAGTAGAGGGAGACAAAGACGACGATGGTTAGATTCAGTTTCTAAAGATTTAAAGATCAGAGGCATAGAACTAAATGAGGCCACAGCACTAGTTGCAAATAGAGGATTGTGGCGACGTTTAGTAAATTCACAGAGGTTTGCAGCCTGAACGCTGAAAGGCATGACGGTCTATAATGATGCTGTATGAATATATGATAGTATTATTTGCGGTATGAGTAAAAGAGAGAATTTTTTCATATTGATGAGTATAGGGACTATATGGTGTATCCAAAAATGTAGGAAGTAATCGAGGGGTGAATGCTGTACCCTAAATCAACTCAAAAAGTCCTTATGAATATATATACACATATGCCCTGTATAATAATAAATACTCATACCACCCAATGGACGTCAGCACTGAAGAATTTACTTTTCATATTATAAGAACGACATTTAAAATCAGACTACAAGACCGTGAGAGCTTCAAGCTAAGCCTGCAAGCTATATAAACATTATTATTTCCCATAAATGCCTGCCTCTTAGACATAAATCAAAATGTTACGAATAAATCAGTCATGGTGAACAATAACATTGGGCACCGTTCTTGAAACGGTAAGTTCCGACCGAGTAGGAATGTAGTCCGGATCTGGAGAGAACACACCCATGTCTGTAATTCACATTAGGCGGCAAGGACAGCACACACAAGGAATGTCTTATCTATGCCTCCTCATGGTCAATATGATCGGACACTGGAAGAGGTGTGGCTGGCACATGTCTCTCTTCTCACTTTTGGCAGTGCTAGTCTGACCTCGAGTCTACTGTCATTCTTCCATATTAAGGTAGAAACTCCGGGAGTTAGAATTTGTAGTTAATGTTGAGACTTCGTTTAAGGACTGGACACCTAGTTCATCTTGTTTGTTATATTATTTCGTGAATAAAACGTATCCTGATGATTAAACACATCAACACCACGAACCTACTACTAAGGCGTAGCAGGGGGAGAGGTGATACTCCCACGTGGCGCGTCCCAGGTGGCGGGTAGGGGGTCCTAACCGGCTTGCCGGCGGACTTGAGGGAAATAAAATACCTCTCGCGGACCAAACACACTACCCCCTGCGGGTGAGGGACGCACGTGTAGAATACACCCGCAGTATACCCTGCCTGTCGTAAGAGGCGACTAAAAGGGGCGACCAAAGGATGATTGAATTAGGACCATGAAACTACTTTTGATTCGTACCATCATGCGGGGAACACCATGGGTTGCCTGTACTTGCGAGTAGTACCACTACATTAGGTACGAAATAGGTTTGTGATTAGTAGCAGCAAGAGGGGGTTCTCCTGTGGGTTTCCAGTACCCGTGCATCGTACCCATGTGAGCAACACCGCGGGCCTGGGCGTTGCCTGTGAGTTGTACCACTATATGAGCGACACCGTGGGTCTGCGTTGCCTGTGATTAATGCCCACTATGTGAGGAACACCACGGGATAGTGCGAGTTCCTGTGGTTAGTACTCCTAGGTGAGGAACCTCATCGGTTTACGTTGGCTATGAGTGGCGGCAATGTGTGATAAACACCATAGGTTTGCGTTACCTATACGAAGTACAATACTTGTGAGTAGTACGATCTTGTGTGGAACACCGTGAGTCTTCGCTACTTTTATTAGTACCCCACCATGACAAATACCATGGTTCTACTTTACTCGCGACATGTACCATTCTGAGGGGCCTTAGATATGGATTTTGCACCCCTTTAGACATCAAGCATCATTGTGCTTTATAAGTGGTCCCTTGTTCAGTAATACTATTATTCACGATCTTTTTTGTGTCTGATCCACTGTTTTTGTTTGTTTGTTTGTTTGTTTGTTTGTTTGTTTGTTTGTTTTTGTAGGGTTCATGTCCATCCATTCATTCTTCATGACATTTTTTATTTTTTTTGGTCAGTGGATGAATTTGAATTTTTTGTTATTTCATTTCGTACCATTAGGGGCCGATGACCTCGATGTTAGGCCCCTTTAAACAACAAGCATCATCATCATCATCATCATAAACACATCAACACCGAAACAGTGGCTGAGAAGTTTCAGTCACGAAGCTGTCCATTTGCATTAGGGAGATAGTGGGTTCGAACCCCGTTGTCGGCACCCCTGAATATCGTTTTCACACAATGCAAATGTAGGGGCTGTACCTTAATTAAAGCAAAGGTCGCTTCTTTCTCCTTCCTAGCCCATCGCCGCCGTAAGACCTATCTTTGTCAGTGCAACGTAAAGCAAATTGTTAAAGAAAGAAAGAAAGAAAGAAAGAAAGAAAGAAAGAAAGAAAGAAAGAAAGAAAGAAAGGAACACTTTTCCTTTTGCGAAAATAAAACGATCGTAAATGTCTCTCCGTAATGGCTATCCATCAAAGTCTGCTAATTTCAGGTGACCACTAGCGATAAGACATAGCCTGCACGGTTGCTAGGGTTACACTTCCATCATGCTAACTTCCGTAAAGCAAATTTTCAAATGACCCCCAGTCGTAAGACATATCTGAGTGGAAAAATCAACAGTATGCCGCAATACCACTCCACTGTTTGAAGCGAATACAGTATTCATCTTGAAACAACGATCAGCACCAATACCACCACCAGTGGTTGGTAGTACGTCCACACGTGAGAGATGAAGTCGTACCCAACAGTACCTGACTCGGAGGATCTTCTCTGTGTTGCCTACTTTACTGGGTCATTTGTCGAAATCTCTCTTATATGAACTCGATGTCAGACCCCTTAACTGGTATGTGCTCAAGATATTTTCTGTTTGAAGTAACGATTCTATTTTCAATTGTTTATTGTTACTCCTCAGTTCACCTCTGTGTGTGTGGTGGTGGGGCAGCATAATACATCCACGGTGACTCCCTATTGTAAGAGGCGACTGAAAGGGGGTCCAGGGGCTCTTAACTTTGGAGTGTGGGTTTGCGACCATGGGGCTCTTGGCCGAGTCTGGTATTTCTTCCACTTGTGTCAGGCTCCTTACTTTCATCTTTATGATCTGATCTTCCTTGGTCAACTCTTGTTTACTTCTGCCATCATAAATTATTCTACTACTCAATTTTATTATTATTATTATTATTATTATTATTATTATTATTATTTTTGCTAGTTGCTTTACGTCGCACCGACACAGATAGGTCTTATGGCGACGATGGGACAAGGAAGGGCTAGGAGTTGGAAGAAAGCGGCCGTGGCCTTAATTAAGGTACAGCCCCAGCATTTACCTGGTGTGAAAATGGTAAACCACGGAAAACCATTTTCAGGGCTGCCGACAGTGGGGTTCGAACCTACTACCTCCCGAATACTGGATACTGGCCGCACTTAAGCGACTGCAGCTATCGAGCTTGGTATTCTACTACTCAAGTAACAATAATGAAACATTAATATTTTGTTTTGAAGACTGTTTCCCTTTAGACTCTTTAGTGTTACTCGACAGTAGTAGGCTACGTGCCGGCACCGGGTTTCACCCTCTCCCTACTACATCATCATCATCCACCCTCACCCCCACACCTAGGCGCATAGAAGAATAGAAAAGGCGCCAGACGAGCCGAACATGTCTTCGAACACTCCCAGCAATGATTAAATAAATAAATAAATAAATAAATAAATAAATAAATAAATAAATAAATAAATAAATAAATAAATAAATACATCTCCTTTCCTTGTCTGATTTTACAGTTCATATTGCATTTGTATTTATTTAATTCGTTTAACCTCCAGGGATGGTTTTTACCCGAACTCAGCAAGAAATCCCACCTCTACCACCCCAAGGGCAGTGTCTTGGAGCGTGGGATACAATTGGGAAGAGGACGAGTGCCTCGCCCAGGTGGTCTCAGCTGCTATGCTGAACAGGGCGTGGGTAGATTGGGGGGGATAGGCAAGGAAGAGGGAAGGTAGCGGCCGTGGCCTTAAGTTGGGTACCATACCGGTATTTGCCTGGAGGAAAAGTGGGAAACCACGGAAAACCACTTCGAGGATGGCTGAGGTAGGAATCGAACCCCCCTCTACTCAGTTATTTTCCCGAGCCTGAGTGGACTCCGTTCCAGCCCTCGTACCACTTTTCAAATCGAACCCGGGTCTCCATGGTTGGCAGGTAATCACACGTACCACTACACCCGCGAGGAGGACAATATTTCATTTTTACAAAACGATATTTGGTATTTGGTCAATTCTTCACGAAACGGAACGATGCCAGGTACTGTTCTCATTTCAACCTCTGACACAACCCCTTCATTATTACCACTGACTTCGAACCTTCCGCATGATATACAGTATCCAAAGAGAAAGGTCGGGCTCATTGAATCTAGCTGATAGAAGAGCCGCTTGTAATTTTTGAGGGATTCTGTTAGTGTGACGGCCAACACTGAGCGTTACCGCACGATCTAGTTACACCAGTTGATTGAATGAAAGAGGATAGTGATGTCTCACTCACCTTCTGGCACACAGCGTCGGGCGCGAGACGCGTCGGGACGCTCGGATGTGACGTCATCGGGGTGAGCTGAGCACAGCCTTGTCCCCGCAGGTTCACCTGTGAAACAAAACAACAATAATTTAACATATGGAAGTATGAAACGATATTTTTTTACACTTATTTGGCGAGGGGAAAATGACAAAATTAGCAAAAATAAGATTACCACAAAAAATACAGTGATGGGATATAAGTGAAAGTAAATATTTCACCATTTTTAAAGGTAGAAAATTAATAAAGAAACAAATAGAATGTTGTAACATGTATAAAGTAAATATACTAGAAAACACAATTTAACTTGTTTAATGATAAGGGATAGATTTAGGGGTTGTGGTAAGGATTTAAAGGAGGGGCCATATAAATCTTTAGTAAGACCCCAAACAGAGTATGGTTCTAGTGCAGGGCCTCTCAGGGTGCATGCACCTGGTGCACTGTGCACGATGCAAAGACGACTTCGCTTGGTTGACCAGAGTGCAGACCTCCACTCCTCGATATGAAGCAATAGCGCTGTCTCTCTCTTTCCCCACGCCTGTCTCGCTCGCTCCCCCTGTCTCCCTCTTCCTCATTGCTCCGTTGCGCTCCAAATCCGAGCCGAGCTTAGCCGAGTAGCCAAGAGACGAAGCGTTGGTCCGAGAGGAGCCGAGTGGGACCGATGCACAGGAACTGTGCACAGGAACTCTGCACTGCAGTTTGCACGCGTGAGATTTCGGGCGTTTGAGAGGCCCTGTTCTAGTGTATAAGACCCTCACCAGGATTACTTGATTCGAGAACCAGAAAAAAATCCAAAGAAAAGCAGCTCTATTTGTTCTGGGAGATTTCCGACAAAAAGAGTAGCGTTATGAAAAATGTTGCAATGTTTGGGCTGGGAAGACTTGGAGGAAAGGAGACGAGCATTTCGACTAAGTTGTATATTCCGAGCTGTTAGTGGAGATATCGCGTGGAATTACATTAGTAGACGAATAAGTTTGAGTAGTGATTTTAAAAGTAGGAAAGATCACAATATGAAAATAAAGTTGGAATTGAAGGGGGGAAATTGGGGAAAATATTCATTTATAGGTAGGAGAGTTAGGGATTGGAATAATTTACCAAAGAAGATGTTCAATAAATTTCCAAATTCTTTGTAATTATTTAAGAAAAGACTAGGTACATAACAGATAGGGAATCTGCCACCTGGGTGACTGCACTGAACACACATCAGTGGTGACTGATTAAAACAGGAAATAAAATGTTTCAATTCGATCAACGATTGTAGGCTAAAGAAATGAAATATTTCTACATTTTAACGAAGGGAACAATTTTTTAACATACCGAAACAAAAATATCGTTAAAACATATTTAACGAAAACACACAATGCAAGTCATTTCATTTAACTATTGTAAATTAATAGAATAAAATGATACAATATATCTGACACGGAACACTAAATAGAATTGTTATAACTTTTGGACGAAGTATGTGTTAACATTAATATCAATGGGATGTTAAGCCGTTATGGAAACATTAGCCATTAACGGCAGCATTAAACTGCAACGGCCAGAGGTTTCGTACATCGCTATACCAAGTGAACCTAATACATTTTCAGTAGAGGAAATTGACAAAATTAGGAAAAATAAGTTAACACAAAGCCACTCACTGATCGAAACAGGTAGGTCTTACAGTGACGACGGGATAGGAAACAGCTAGGGCTGGGAGGGAAGCGACCGTGGCTTTCATTAAGGTACAGCCCAGGCATTTGCTTGGTGTGAAAATGGGAAACGAAAGAAAATATTCTTCAGGGCTGCTGACATTGAGATTCGAACCCACTACCTGCCGTATGCAAGGTGACAGCTACGTGACCCAAACCATTCGCAGCCATTCGCTCGGTACCGATTGCTTAATCATGTTATAACATTAGACGACGATTGCCGAAGGCGGCTGGTGTTTAGGAGCATAACAACGATAGTATCAGCCTTTATCAACACTGATCGAAGGAGTAAGGTTTCAGGCCCCTCGAATAATGATTATATTATGTTATTAAGTTAACCGAAGGGAAGGCCATGAATGGCGGTAAAATAAGACAATCCTAAAGACTAACAAACCGAATACTCTTTAGATGGGAAAAAGCATGCGATCAGAGGGAGGTCGGACACAACAAACGAAAGAGAGGGGCCTCGCATAAGTAATTTTTCATTCATATCGTATTGGCCAATTTTAGACCACGTCATTTCAAGTGGCTACTTCTGGCTTTGATGTCAGCCCAGTACTTCCGCATGCGTTCTCAGCGTTGTTATTTCCTCTCCTGAGACCATGCCTTTCCAGTTTTTAATTTGGGCTGGTCTCGGACACACTGGAACGCTTCAGGTTTCTTCTTTGGTAGTACACGTTCCTGGATGTCATTATGTGTTATTCCCATTTCTTCGAGGTCTTCATCCACCTCAATGAACCAAGCCCCTTTGGTTTTCTTCTGCTGAAATAAACTAATGATGCGGTTGGTCAGTCTTGTTTCGTGCCTTCGTGCCACATGCCCATAAAATGTATTTCTTCTTTTCCGGATGGTATCGGTAATCTTCGCCACGTGGGTGTATAGTTCGTCGTTATGCCGTCTTCCTTACTCCCCTCGCACAAATAATAATAATAATAATAATAATAATAATAATAATAATAATAATAATAATAATAATAATAATAATAATAATAATAATAATAATAATAATAATAATAATAATAATTTCATTGCCGGGCGAGTTGGCCGTGCGGTTAGAGACGCGTGGCTGTGAGCTTGCATTCCGGAGATAGTGGATTCGAATCCCATTTTCACACCAGGCAAATGCTGGGGCTGTACCTAAATTAAGGCCATGGCCGCTTCCTTCCCATCATCGCCATAAGACCTATCTGTGTCGGTGCGACGTAAAGCAACTAGGAAAAAAATATGTTATTTGCTTTACGTTCAACTAACTACTTTTATGTGCGGCTCCTTGGCTAAATGGTTAGCGTGCTGGCCTTTGGTCACAGGGGTCCCGGGCTCAATTCCCGGCAGGGGCGGGAATTTTAACCAAAATTGGTTAATTTCCCTGGCACGGGGACTGGTGTATGAGTCGTCTTCATCATCATTTCATCCTCATCCCGACGCGCAGGTCACCTACGGGAGTCAAATCAAAAGACCTGCACCTTGCGAGCCGAAGTCCTCGGACACATTCCGGCACTAAAAGCCATACGCCATTTCAACTACTTTTACGGTTTTCGGAGACGTCGAGGTGCGGAATTTAGTTCCACAGGAGTTCTTTTACGTGCCAGTAAATCTACCGACACGAAGCTGGTGTATTTGAGTACCTTCTAATACCACCGGACTGAGCCAGGATCGAACCTGCCGAGTTAATGTCAGAAGGCCAGCGCCTCAACCTCCTGAGACACTCAGCCCGGCTTGCGCATCATTAGTACGGGGAATCTTTAAAGTCAACTAATATGCGATGAAAAAGAAACCCCTGCCACCTCCATACAGCCCATGAAGGTTTTGGAGGGGCTGGAAGGTAAAGGCTTCCACCGTCCATTACCTCGGTTAGCTCGGTTAGCTCTACTCCCGGCCACCTTTCCCCCCAGAATTAACCTGGTAATCATTTTTTGTGTAGGCTGAGTGAGCCTCAGGACTACAGCGTACTCAACACTTGACTGAAATGTCTTGTTCACTTGAATGATGAGGAACAGAAAGTATCAGACCATACTAAGATACGTTAACTCAAGAAGCACTCGACGGAGTTGAGAGAACCCTGAATTGGCAGCCAAACAACTGATGATGATGATGATGATGATGATGATAAAATGACGCATCAAAGAGAACATTAGAAATATAAGAAATACTACTATCATAGTTTGTTTACAAGATGACACAAAAATGTATTAGAAATTCCTGATACATTTCACAGTAAAATACGATCTCGGATCAGGAGAACAATTCCGAGGCTACAATAGAAAGCAGCAGAACACAGTTTAAGAAACGAGACGCCGTGAATGAAAAAACTGTTCTAAGAATGGTACTTACAAAAAAGTGCGCTAAACCTGTGAAGTTATTGCGAAGGTTTCTTCGATCAAGAGATAAGGGCGGCTAAGTTCTGTTTAAAACGAACTCTATTTTCATACACTAATCGATAAAAATCATAGTAAAAATACATTTAAAATTCGAAATCAATATAAAGTCAACATCTGACGAAATGTTTGATTAAAAAACGCAACAGGTTTTTGGAAGGACTCCTATTAGTCGTATACCTCGAGCGAATGGCGAACTATAAGGTGCCTGAGGCACAAAATGTTTGTTTGCAGATCATTAAGAGTCATTACAGGCCAGACACATAATCTTATGAAGGCCACTGAAACAAGAGGTCAGAAAACACGATAAACTGGTCCAGGAAACGCGCAAGACAAGCATGTCAGAATCTTATTTTCTGTGATAATTGTACACGCCGGTATCATTACAAAAGACTAATTATTAATTTGCTCTCGCCAACCGGATGACATCTATAACTTCCTGGCACAGAAATAAACTAAATTGCAAGAGGAATACATGTACGCTTTATCACGTAAAAGGCGATCGGTTGAAACTCTAAGTACCCGAGTACAAGCACGAACAAAAGGGAAGAGTATTATTATCATGAAGATTTCTTGGTTAGTTAATATCCGAAGGTTTATCTACACTTTTCCAATCAAAGGGTACGCTTCTAAGCTTTTAGAACGCATTTAAATGACAAAATAACTATAGAGTCCCTAAAAATAACGTTACCATTGTATTGACCTGAATTTTAGCTTCGAAAATGATATCCCGCCTGACGTTTTTATTTGCTACAAACGCCCTGAAAGTTTACTTACGACAGGCAAAAGATATCGTGCATGTGCCTTTCTGCTCCCGTCCACAACGCATAGTTAAAAACCTGAATAACCCTACTTTAGCTACGATTTTCTGCAACTGGTCACATGTGTATTGGAGTATTCGTTTTCAAACAATTTAGTAAAATTAAAGGAATCACACGGCGTCGAATAATTTATTCTCGTAATTAGTTGTTACGATATGCATCATGAAGAAGATTACAATAAGTATTTCTCTGTATTTAGTCATCCGAGACTAGGAAAGAAGGTATTATAATAATAATAATAATAATAATAATAATAATAATAATAATAATAATAATAATAATAATAATATCCGCCTCTGCGGTGTAGTGGTTAGCTGTCACCCCCGGAGCCCCGGGTTAGATTCCCGGCTCTGCCACGAAATTTGAAAAGTGGTACGGGCGCTGGAACGGGTTCCACTCAGCCTCCGGAGGTCAACTGATTCGAGGAGGTGGTTTTCCACTTCTCCTCCGGACAAATGCCAGGATGGTACCTAACTTAAGGCCACGACCACTTTCTTCCCTCTTCCTTGTCTATCTCTTCCGATCTTCCCATCCCTCACAAGGTCCCTGTTCAGTATAGCATGTGAGGCCAACTGGGCGAGATAGTGGTCCTCCTTCTCAGTAGTATCCCCGACCCAAAGTCTCACGCTCCTGGACACTGCCCTTGAGGCGGGATCCTTCATTGAGTCAGAGGGAAAAACCAACTCTGAAGGGTAAACAGATTAAGAAAGACAAAAATGACAAAAAAAGAAAAACGATAATAATAATAATAATAATAATAATAATAATAATAATAATAATAATGGCCTCCAGAGAGGCTTGGTGCAGGTCTTTTTTCTAGTAGACTGCCTATAAGCGAATGCATATCTGTCAGAATACAGCCCTACCTGAGATAATTTCTAATGTTGAAGACATCACGAACACTTATCCCCCGAGTCAGAAGAATTAACGAATTAACGTTAAAATCCCCGACCGGGCTGGGAATCGAACCTGGGATCCCCTAGGTCAAAGACCAGCGCGCTAACCGTTTAGCCATGGCGCCGGACGGAAATAAGGTTATGCCGTTCTATTCACCAACACTGAATGAATGACGTCCTTCTTGGTTAATGGTTAGCACAGTGACTTTCGGTTCACAGGGCTCTGGGTTCGATTCCCATTCAATTCCCGTTCCCCACCGGCCTGGATATTTTAGCCGCGTTTGGTTAATTCCTCTAGTTCGCGAGCTGGGTGTTTATATACATTTACATACAACACGCTAGACTACCAACCATCACAAAAACACCCAATAGGTATGTCCTCAAGAAGGACATCCGGCCGTAAAACTAGGCTCAGTTGAGATTGGTGCTGACCCCAGAAAACTGGGCAAAATACCAGGAAAGACAGAAAAACTGAATGCATGATGTGGCAGAAATGTAATATCTAGGAGCGAACTGCGGCAAAGGATCAAGAACTCAGGAATAGGAAAGGTGTGTTCCTATTAAAGGATTGTAATTTACTTACGATACAGATTATAGATTACATGATGCTGCAAGAAGCCGTGTATTGAGACCCGACGATGGAGTCCTGTACGGGCCGCAGCTGCTAGTGGGATGTAACGAGACGTTGCCGGGGTAACGACTCGTTAATTCCCAACATTGTTGCTAAGGAACCTACACAGCTCACTACTGTTTAAATAATCAATTAAGAAACAAGTCAATATCAAAACAGAAACGCATTAATTAACCCAGAGGTCATTTGAACTATACGTTGAGAAAAGGAATATTATCTTTGTCAGGACTCAACACAAGAGGGCATAAGCCAACTACACTACGGTATAAGATGAACACTTTCCACAGGGTGCCTTCGAATGGGTCTGACCTTTTCTCAACTTATAAGCTGGTGCTGGTGGTGGTAGTGATGGCGGTGATTACTATTTTAACCCTAGAATACTAACGTACGTAAAATTAACGTGTATGCGTCATATCACTCACATGAAATGAAATGTCGTATGGCTTTTAGTGCCGGGATATCCCAGGAAGGGTTCGGCTCGCCAGGTGCAGGTCTTTCTATTTGACTCCCGTAGGCGACCTGCGCGTCGTAATGAGGATGAAATGATGAAGAAGACAACACATACACCCAGCCCCCGTGACACTGGAATTAACCAATTAAGGTTAAAATCCCCGACCCGGTCGGGAATCGAACCCGACACACTCTGAACCGAAGGCCAGTACGCTGACCGTTCAGCCAACGAGTCGGACACTCACATAATTGTGCACTACTCTTTCCCGCGTTACCCCCAACAGACCACCCCCATGCAATGCTTCCACTGATCATTGTGGATAACGTCACCACAGCCGTTAGAAGCATGTGTGAGGAGCGATTTTCGGTAAGTCAGCGCTTTTAATGTTGAAAATATTTCTTAGCTGACAAAGTAGGAGTCCCCACACTACGAAAACCATAAAATTAACCAATTTCGTCAATTGTGGCGAAAGTTGAAAGGTCCGGAAAAGTTTTTAATTGTGAGGCTTGGATAGCTCTATCACACTAAAACAAACAAATCTCGAAAATCGCTCCCCACCTAAATGCAGTTCCGGAAGAACCACCTAAAATGTTTCTTTACTCGTTTCCTTTTCTATTCAAATCCCAGCCAAATTAACTTATTTACATAATTCTTTCAGTAATGTGTTCCTTGGTTCAATACCCTCAGGTGTTTCTTGATTCTTTTTTGAAAATATCCACACCGAATGTAGTTATAGGCAGTAGCGGCGACTACTACAGAGAGAAAACATTACATTTTTATTCAATTGTAGCCCGCTGAAACTAGGAATTACAGGAATTATTAAAAAAAAAACAATTTGTGCAAATTTTTAATTATTAACAAAATTATTATCGAAAATACGCACAAAATGTAGTTTGTCGTGGTTAATCGATTTGTATAGCGCCCCAGCAAGTAGTGGATACTTCGCAAATGCTATGAGGAAGGGTAACAGGGATATATTTTTTTGCCAAGATCGTGAACACTGAGGTGTGATTCACCTGCTTGCCAAGTGCATTCGTCAGTCTGGCAGTATCTTTAATATTGTCTGTTATTTTGTTAGAGTGTAGTCAAATATTACATGATTTTTTAATTTTATAATCACGCCGTACTTCTATTTAATTGTAATTCGTGCGTAATAATGTTTCTTTGGTGAAAGTATAGTACTGAATCAAAATCTCAAAAAACTATTATTGTCGCACTTAAGTTAGTAAACTGTCAACCTTTACCTTTCTGTGGAAATTCGCACAAAGAGCATTAAAAACTTACCATTTGTAGCTTTTTTGTTCAGTTTTGATGTGTATAAACCGCCCCCCCTCCCCCCGCGCTATATCCCTCAACCCGGCTAATTTCTGTTGTCTGCATATTTTTGCCTCCCCCCCCTTCTAATCCCTAATCGCCGCTGCTGGTTGTAAGGGCTTAAGTGAAACAATGCATTGACTCACATTAGCGCTCGTAGCGGTAGAAAAAGGTAAATTGCTAATCTAATCGACCGAATGACGATGATTAAGATAAGGATTGTAAACTTTAGGAATTAATTTTTTTTTGCTATTTGTTTTACGTTGCACGGACACAGATAGGTCTTTGGCGACGATGGGATAGGAAAGGCCCAGGAAGTGGAAGGAAGCGGTCTAGGCCTTAATTAAGGTACAGCCCCGGCATTTGCCTGGTGTGAAAATGGGAAACCACGGAAAACCATCTTCAGGGCTGCCGACAGTGGGGCTCGAACCCACTATCTCCCGATTACTGGATTTTTAGGAATGAATAAAGAAAATATTTTCATACTTTATTATATTTTAATTACCTAAAATTCGTAGCTCATATCCGTAGGATGTTTTCAACATTAAGTTGCTTGCCTGAAGGGGCTAGAACTGTGTTTTTTTTAACGTATTGTTCGTACTGACGCAGTATCTTTGGTACGTAAAACTTACGTATTATTAGTGTTATCTGCGCACTTTTTATCGATAGATTTGTGTACGGGTTTGAGGAGTAAGGAGGGAGCAATTCCGGTTCCAGTAGTACTGCCAATTGAATGGAAATGAAATCAGAATTGAATCGATAATATGATCGATCGATATGAATTTTGCTAAACCTTGGTTATCTTAAGCGAACAACTGTGTCACACACACATTATATAACATTATATAACATTTCTCGATGCGAATCTTATTCCTAGAGTGAATTCTATAGTTTGGCTTTGCTGCGTAAATAACAACAGTACTAGTACGTAAAGGGCACGCCAGATGTCGCACAGCGATGCATAAGCGATTCATAGTTTGTGTTTCAAAGGTTGCCAGTACGAATCTCGAAGATTGCCTAGGTCGACCAATTCAGCATTAGGGTGTAAATCTATCCAGAAAAAGGTGCCCAGATAATATGTAATAGATACTTGAATGTTGACGTACGCCCATTTCGGATGGCTGCTTTGTAGTTGTTAGGCATATGACTTTCCAGGGCACAATGGATAAACAAAGAGTGAAATAGGAGTACATTTGTCGTATTATTGACGAGCTGGATGAAGATGAGAGCGGGGAACACAACCGAATTTGAGCACGAAGACTCTCCGATGACGATCTGAACTGTTCACCCAGTGAGGATGGTTCCGAAGATAATCTCGACTGTGATCCAGATTTACGAGCTTCTGTTGAAATTCAGCCACAAAAATGTATATACCGTGTCTACTATAAATTTCAAATTCGATTGTCGTATACTTTCGAATGACAGCTTTGAAGAATGTACGTTACTCTCAGGATCACAGTTAAAACATCGCCAGATCCTAACCTACTTACGATTGGAAAGGATTAGTCGGAGAGCGGTGTAGCATTTTTCGAATGTTATCTCCAAAATGATTGTTACTGTTATTAATTATGCTGACAATTACCTCGAATATTTCATTTCTTGTAACATATAAACTTGTGAAGCCAGTAGCAGTTATAAAGAACATAACGGAATCGTTCATCTGATTCCATGGTTTCGCCTTCGGCTCTCAGTCACGTGGTAATCGAATGAACGAATCATTTTGGAGAATCGCTTCAAATGAATCGGTTCTTCCAAATGAATCAGATTCCCCATCTCTACATGAAACTCCCTCTCTCATATGAAATGCTGAAAATGCGCCGCGTTAACATTGATACATGCATCACCCAACTGTCCCATTGATCTATAAATTATACATCCCTGACCTTCGTGTCGTATGCTCTACCCATTTGAGCTCTGGTGGTCTTAGCGACATTTGTTCTGCTGGAAAGCTATGGACGTGTAAGACCAATAACACATCCGGCTCCATGGCTAAATGTTTAGCGTGCTGGCCTTTGGTCCCAGGAGTCCCGGGTTCGAATCCTGGCAGGGTCGAGAAATTTAACCATCATTGGTTAATTTCGCAGACACGGGGACTGGGTATATGTGTCATCTTCATCATCATTTCATCCTCATCACGACGCGCAGGTCGCCTACGGGTGTCAAATCGAAAGACCTGCACCTGGTGAGCCGAACATGTCCTCGGACACTCCCGGCACTAAAAGCCATACGTCATTTCATTTACCAATAACATGTCTTTCGCCGCTGCTTTTCCCCCACTCTAGCAGAATGTTTGTGATCGCACATATTGACTTGTCTGGATGATTTTTCTGACGTCAATGCTATGTGGAAGGATTTATTTTGCTATGCCATGTTTTTGAGGTTGTTAACAGTGTACTGAGTTGTGTGTATTAGGACAAACATAAACAACCAGATGCGGGTAAAATTCCCGGTCCGGTCGGGAATCGAGAGCGGTATTCTTTGAACCTCCCCCTGTGGCTGGGGGCGATAGAATAACACCCACGGTATCCCCTGCCTCTCGCAAGAGGCGAATAAAAAGAGCCTTAGGGGCTCTGAACTTTGGAGCGTGGGTTAGCGACTACGGGACCCTTAGCTGAATCTTGGCACTGCTTCCAGTTACTTGTGCCACGCTCCTCTCTTTCATCTGTCCTATCCGACCTCCCTTGGTCAACTCTTGTTCTTTTCCGACCCCGACGGTAATAGGTTGCGAGGCTTAGGGAGTCTCTGATTTTCACGCCCTTCCCGGCCCTTTCTTTGGCCGATACCTTCATTTTTTAAAGTGTCGGACCCCTTCCATTTTTCCTCTATGATTAGTGTTATTTAGAGGATGGCGACCTAGTTATTTTTTCTCTTACAACAATAATCACCACCACCACCACCACCACCACCACCATTCTTTGAACCAAAGGCCATTACGCTGATTATTATTATAGCCTGCCTCATTTATTGACCGTTTCCTTTATTTTTCTCGGTACCCTTGATCTCCCAAGGGCTAGAAAAAAGATAAGTCTCCCACGGTTTCCTATTCAATAACAGAGTAATGATTTCGATAGCAATGCCCCTTAAATAAATAAATAAATAAATAAATAAATAAATAAATAAATAAATAAATACATCAATCAATCAATCAATCAATCGGAGTACTTATACTACTATACATAGTAGGTTCTTATACCGTTATGGTTAAATGCCGTCAACATGCCCACACTTTCCTGGATCTACACTGACTGACAGAGCAAATGCAACACCAAGAAGGAGTGGTCAGAACTTTATGCCAATTGCAGGGTAGACTGACGTCACTGACGTATGCTCATGATGTGAAATGCGCCGCTGTGCTGCGCACGTAGCGAACGATAAATGGGACACGGCGTTGGCGAATGGCCCACTTCGTACCGTGATTTCTCAGCCGACAGTCATTGTAGAACGTGTTGTCCTGTGCCACAGGACACGTGTATAGCTAAGAATGCCAGGCCGCCGTCAACGGAGGCATTTCCAGCAGACAGACGACTTTACGAGGGGTATGGTGATCGGGCTGAGAGGGCAGGTTGGTCGCTTCGTCAAATCGCAGCCGATACCCATAGGGATGTGTCCACGGCACAGCGCCTGTGGCGAAGATGGTAGGCGCAGGGACATGTGGCACGTACGAGGGGTCCAGGCGCAGCCCGAGTGACGTCAGCACGCGAGGATCGGCGCATCCGCCGCCAAGCGGTGGCAGCCCCGCACGCCACGTCAACCGCCATTCTTCAGCATGTGCAAGACACCCTGGCTGTTCCAATATCGACCAGAACAATTTCCCGTCGATTGGTTGAAGGAGGCCTGCACTCCCGGCGTCCGCTCAGAAGACTACCATTGACTCCACAGCATAGACGTGCACGCCTGGCATGGTGCCGGGCTAGAGCGACTTGGATGAGGGAATGGCGGAACGTCGTGTTCTCCGATGAGTCACGCTTCTGTTCTGTCAGTGATAGTAACCGCAGACGAGTGTGGCGTCGGCGTGGAGAAAGGTCAAATCCGGCAGTAACTGTGGAGCGCCCTACCGCTAGACAACGCGGCATCATGGTTTGGGGCGCTATTGCGTATGATTCCACGTCACCTCTAGTGCGTATTCAAGGCACGTTAAATGCCCACCGCTACGTGCAGCATGTGCTGCGGCCGGTGGCACTCCCGTACCTTCAGGGGCTGACCAATGCTCTGTTTCAGCAGGATAATGCCTGCCCACACACTGCTCGCATCTCCCAACAGGCTCTACGAGGTGTACAGATGCTTCCGTGGCCAGCGTACTCTCCGGATCTCTCACCAATCGAACACGTGTGGGATATCATTGGACGCCGTTTGCAAACTCTGCCCCAGCCTCGTACGGACGACCAACTGTGGCAAATGGTTGACAGAGAATGGAGAACCATCCCTCAGAACACCATCCGCACTCTTATTGAATCTGTACCTCGACGTGTTTCTGCGTGCATCGCCGCTCGCGGTGGTCCTACATCCCACTGAGTCGATGCCGTGCGCATTGTGTAACCTGCATATCGGTTTGAAATAAACATCAATTATTCGTCCGTGCCGTCTCTGTTTTTTCCCCAACTTTCATCCCTTTCGAACCACTCCTTCTTGGTGTTGCATTTGCTCTGTCAGTCAGTGTATATAGAAAGACCTATGGAATATTTAGAATTACACAGGTTTGCGGCATCATAAAAGGCAATGTCGCTTCCTAACCTTTAAGTTACAATACTTTCTCTTTAGTGATAGCACATTTTATAAAGCGGGACATTCCATTCGTGCCATCCATTATCTAGTCCTGAGCTGGACGAGGTCTAATTTGGCCTCCATTCGACTGGTCCGTGGTAAGTAACTATGCGAAGTGTATCAAGGACAAACCAGGCCATAACGTTCGAAACAAAGGTCTGCCAATAATTCCGTTGTGTTTCTTTGATACTTAGCAGCAAGTATACAGCTGAGTTATGATTCTGTGTTCTTGAAGGGAAGCGATAAAATAACGTTCACACAAACGTTTATTTCTCGTAGGTTCAAACCATTTCTCTCTGTTGTCACTAATTTCAGGTAAAATTTACTAACCAGTAACCGTTATCTTTGGAACATAAATTGCCTATGACTAATTCCCGAGGACGGGCGTGAAAATGAAAGATTTCCTACGCCTCACAAACCTAAGAGAAGAACGAAGTCCGATAGGAAAGACAAAAGCGAGGAGACTGGTACAAGTAAAAAAATGAAATGGCGCATGGCTTCCAGTGCTGGGTGTGTCCGAGGACAAGTTCGGTTCACCAGATGCAGGTTTTTGATTTGACGCCCCTAGGCGACCCGCGCGTCGTGATGAGGACGAAAACGAGACATACCCTGTACACCCAGCCTCCGTGCCAGCGGAATTAACCTATTATGGTTAAAATTTCCCACCCTGCCGAGAATCGAACCCGGCACCCGTGTGACCAAAGGCCAGCACGCTAACCACTTAGCCATGGAGACATGTGAAGGTAAGTGGAGCCAATGCCAGATTCAGCTAAGAGTCCCGTGGTCGCCTCTTACGGCACGCGGGGGATACTATGGATGAATTAGCCCTACACCCCCTCCACAGGAGAAAATTATTGCTTTAAGGGAATGTTTGCTTCTTCTATCGCTGTAGGGTCGCGGGTGCGAACTGTGTAGCACTTGTGGATTTGGCACTGTTTTATGGTCGGATGCCCTTCCTGACGCAATGCTATGTGGGGGGATGTATTCACTTTTGCGTTGCGTGTCTCTGTGGTAGTAGGTAGTGTGGCCTGTTATCTGAATATGAAGAGGAGAGTGTTGGCACAAACGCAAACACCCAGTCTCCGAGCTAGAAGAATAAATCAGACGTGAATAAAATCCCCGAATCGGCCTAGAATCGAACTGGGGACCCTCTGAACCGGAGACCCCAACGCTGACCATTCAGCCAACGAGTCGGACGTTTTAAGGGGAAGTAAAATCAGATAATAATACCTTCTTAACAGTTGCAGAATATAATTAAGGTATAGATCAAAGAATGGACGGAGTCTCAAAAAGTACGGAAATGAATATCATTTAGGTCTCACAACCTTAACACCATCGCAGTCGGAGGAGAACAAAAGTTAATCAAGGGAGATCGGATAGCAAAGAATAAATGCCAGACTCAGCTAGGATCCAAAGGTCGCCACTCTACGTTCCCGAGATGAAACCCTGCGAGTTCACCACCCTTCAGCCACCCTTACTTCAGACAAGCAATACCGTGAATGTACCTGATTCTATCCGCCTATTAAGGGTGACCTTTATTAAGCCTGTTTATTTCTCGAAGCCTTACAAGTAGGCCTATAACATAGGATTGAGAATATTCAAATGAAGTGGTAAAGGTCCTATATTAAACATTTCATTTGCGAACACCCTTCTGCCATTGTTTCCATCTATGTCTTCTTCTTACGAATACGACATCCTGAGTCCTCCCAGCTTTAACTTCCCTGTTGCAGATTCTGTATGAATACAGGCAGAGCGATATAAGGGCAATATCTTCTGATAACTAATTTTCTTTTTAAAAATATTGTTGATTGCGAGAGAAAACTCGCTGTGTTATTACACCTTGATTTAATTTTTCTAACTCTACTATTTGATCGGAAACTTTTTTTTCTTTTGCTAGTGGTTTAACGTAGCACCAATCCAGACAGGTTTCTTTAGGTGAGAATGGGATAGGAAAGAGATAAGAGTAGAAAGGTAGCAACCGTGGCCTTAATTAAGGTATGCCTGGTGTGAAAAACGGGAAATAGTGGTAAAACCAACTTGAGTGGTGCCGATTGTGGGGTTCGAACTCACCATCTCCCCGCCCGAACCACGTAACCAACTCACTCGGTTTTGAGAAAACATGCCCTAAGTATAGTAATTGATACATACATACATACATACATACATACATACATACATACATACATACATACATACATACATGTGGTGATAATTATTGTTTTAAGAGTAAGTACAACTGGGCAACCATCCTCTATTAACACTAAAAAGCAAAGCAAAGCAATGTCTTCTCCGCACAGACCATGAAGGTCCTGGGAGGGGTGGAAGGTAAAGGCTTCCACTATCCGTAACCTCGGCGCTTGATGGGGCAGAGTGGTTAGCTCTACGCCCGGCCGCCTTTGCCCCCAGGAATTCACCTGGTACTCGTTGATAACAATTGCGAGCTCACTACGTCAGCTTCGCTGCACCTTCATTTAATTTCACTTAGTACATTAACATCCTGTCGCCTCTCTGGTGTAGTAGTTAGTGTGATGAGCTGCCACCCCGGAGGCCCGGATTCGATTCGTGGCTCGGCCACGAAATTTGAAAAGTGGTACGAGGTCTGGAATGGGGTCCACTCAGCCTCGGGAGTTCAACTGAGTAGAGGGAGGGTTCGATTACCACTTCAGCCATCATCGATGTGGTTTTCCGTGATTTCCCACTTCTCCTCCAGGCAAATATCGGGATCGTACCTAACTTAAAGCCACGGCCTCTTCCTTCCCTCTTCCTTGTCTATCCCTTCCAATCTTCATATCCCCCCAACAAGGCCCCTGTTCAGCATAGCAGGTGAGGCCGCCTGGGAGAGGAGAGGTACTGGTCCTCCTCCAACCCAGTTGTATCCCCCGGCCCAAAGTCTCTCTCTCCAGGACACTGACCTTGAGGCGGTAGAGGTGGGCTCCCTCAATGAGTCCGAGGGAAAAACCATCTCTGGACGGTGAAGGGATCAAGAAGAAGAAGACGAAGAATACAATCCTGGGAGAACATACATATCAAAAAGCGAATTGGCCGTGCGGTTTGGGCCGCGCAGCTGTGAGCTTGCATTCGGGAGAACCCGAACTCCACTGTCGGCAGCTCTGAAGTTGTTTTCCATGGTTTCCCATTTTCACACCAGGCAAATGCTGGGGCTGTAACTTAATTAAGACCACGGCCGCTTACTTCCCAGTCCTAGGCATTTACTATCCCATCGTCGCCATAAGACCTCTCTGAGTCGGTGCGACGTAGAGCCAATTGTAAAAATAAAAAAAATAAAGACACTTAAAACAAGCAACGTATGTACTTGAAATGAACCACCGGCTCTAGTTTCGTATTCTCTATCTGGCATTCAATCCACTTAGGTTTTTTTACAATTGGATTTACCTCGCGCCGACACAGGTAGGTTTTATGGCGACGGTGAGATAGGAAAGGGCTAAGAGGAGGAAGGAAGCGGCCGTGGCCTTAATTAAGGTACAGCGCAAACATTTGCCTGGGGTGAAAATGGGGAACCATGGAAAACCATCTTCAGGGCTGCCGGCAGTGGGGTTCAAACCCACTATTTCTCTCGAATGCAAGCTCACAGCTGCGCGTCCCTAATCACACAGCCAACTCGCTTGGTGGGTTTCTTCCCTATTTACATCACTTTTTGTCTTGGAAATGGTTTTCCATCAGGTATTCAATGTTGCCAACCCCTGCAATAAAGGCGATGTGCATTATAGGGGTAGATTCTCAGTTCAGCTCATTTCTCTTAATTCAACTATGACAAATCAGGGGAAACCTACCAACAGGACAACGGCCTACAACAAGCTGCCGTCTTTATCCATTAGTCAGGTGTTGCAAATGCCAAGGCTATTCGCCTTACCTCCAGTAATGTACCTGTCACAGCAGGAACAAGCATGGGAGAAAATTATGAATGTTCATAAGTTAGTTCAAGATCGCCATCTTATAGAAGGCCTACTATTTGTATTTTTATTCTACCGAGCTCGATAGCTGCAGTCGCTTAAGTGCGGCCAGTATCCAGTAATCGGGAAATAGTGGGTTCGAGCCCCACTGTCGGCAGCCCTGAATATGGTTTCCCGTGGTTTCCCATTTTCACACCAGGCAAATGCTGAGGCTGTACTTTAATTAAGGCCACGGCGGCTTCCTTCCCAGTCCTAGCCCTTTCCTGTCCCATCGTCGCCATAAGACCTATCTGTGTCGGCGCGACGTAAAGCCAATAGCAAAAGATCTGCAGTCGTAAGTATTGCTAGTCTCGGACTAACTTCTCTCGTAAGAAAGGAAACGTCCACCTCTGCGGTGTAGTGGTTAGTGTGATTAGCTGCCACCCCCCGGAGGTCCAGGTGCGATTCCCGGCTCTGCCACGAAATTTGATAAGTGGTACGAGGACTGGAAACGGGGTCCACTCAGCCTCGGGAGACCAAGTGAGCAGAGGGGCGTTCGATTCCCATCTCAACCATCTTCAAAGTGGTTTTTCCGTGGTTTCCCGCTCCTTCTCCAGGCTAATGCCGGGATAAAACGTAACCTAAGGCCATCCTTATCCATCCCTTCCGTTCTTCCTATCCCCTGTTCAGCATAGCACGTGAGGCTGTCTGGGCGAGGTACTGACCCTCCACCTCCCAGTCCCAAAGTCACACGCTCCAGGACACTTCGCTCGAAGCGGTAGAGGTGAGATTCCTCGCAGAGTCCGAGGAAAAACAATCCGAAAGGATAATCGGATTAAGAAAGAAAGAATGAAAGAAAGCGAATATTCGAGCCAAATTTAGGTTATTTTATTATGAAATATAATGTATATTCCACACCTCAACTTTCAAAAGATAGCGGGTTAGATCTCAGCTGAGATCTTTTGTAGCACCATATTTCAAAAAGTATTCTATATCTATCTTTTGTGATTTTGCCGTGTCAAAGGAATGGTCGGTAGATGCAGAGTGGGTTTCGGCCCTTGGGTTTCGTCCCTTACGTGGCCACGGCTTGCCCGTGGTCCAACAGCTCTGTACTTTGACCGGCCAACCGAGCAGAGGAGAGGTGGCCACGGCTCTACCCTGTCTCTACGCCTCTGCATGCGGGAGATGGGACAGGGCTGGACCTCACGGCTGGCCCCAACCGTCGGCTGTCCTGAGAATGGTTTTCCGTGGTTTTCCATTCTCCTGCACTAAGGCGAATGCCGGGACAGTTCCTAGTATAGGCCACGGCCACCCACCCCCCCTCACCTTGTCCGCACATCTCCTTCACCGTAACAAATCTCCCAGCCTGAGAGACGGCCTCACCGTCTAAGAGGCCCGCCTCCCCCCTTCAGGGGAGGAATGAAAACGTTTAGTAGTAGTAGTCAAAGGAAACAAAGAGATATTCTTTACGTTTCCCGGAGACTTTGCTCCACGTCTCTAGAAGAGAAACACGGCTGTCCCCGACTTTCTCTAACAATGACGGGTTGAACTTAAAAATGCTTGACTGTTGTCTATTGTAAGTGATACTCTCGTTCATCACCAGATGGCTTACTGTGCGCTAGCCTTTCTAGTGGGAAGTGACGACATAACCTAAAGCTTACATTCCGTGAGGGTGATGCCCTCTCTCAGGCCAGGAGATCAATCAATCATCAATGGTCTGCTTTTAGGGCTGTCACCCAGGTGGAAGATTCCCTTGAGTAATAAAACAATGCAGCAGTGGCAACTCCGCACCTGCAGCCCATTGTTCATGCTTCATTCGGGCAAAAATGTAAATTATTGAAGCTCTCCCCCTTTGTCATTGCTCTAAGTAGCTCTCCTGTACTTCTTGGAGAGCGTGTGTTTCCGATCGGTAGCCAATAGGACAATATTCACTTAAGGTGTGTACAAAGTGACACATAGTTCTGCAAGAGGAAGGTTCCAGTAATAAAGCAATAAATCAGGACATATCGCGCCTCGTCTTGCCTTTCTTAAGAAAGGGACAGTCTCTCATAAATTCTCAGCTGATTCGAATAATTCTAGTGTTTATCATTCATGTTATACCAACAACATTCAAACAAAAGGATCTAAAATTTACATTTTTCTGAGGGGGGAGGTGATAATTTACTTACAGGGGAATTTTATACCCCCATTCCCCGCCAGATACTGCCTGAAATAAAAACGAGTACTTAAACCCTATGTTCCTTCTCCCTCCCCCACCATTTCTTTCTGATTTCGGACCCTGGGTACAACCCTTCTAAAAATGAAGGTATCGGCAAAAGAAAGACAAGGGCCACGAAGGGTATGAAAATGAAAGACTGCTTAGGCTTCGTAAAACTTGTACCGTCTGGCTCGGAAAAAATAAGAGTTGACCAAGGGAAATCGGATAGGAAATGGAAGTGAGGAGCCTGCCATAAGTAAGTGAAAGCAATTCCAGGCTCAGCTAAAGGCCCCGTGATCGCTAACCTACGCTCCCAAGTTGAGAGACCCTAGGGGCCTCTTTCAATCGCCTCTTACGACAGGCAGAGATATCGTGGATGTATTCGACCAACACCACCTACTGGGCACTTCTACTAACTACTCACTTTCCTTTGCACTTTGTATTTAATCCATCATGTCTACAGTTTTCTTCGGAATCTCTCCAAATCTTGAGAAGTATTTCTCTTCTTCTTAAGCAATATCTCGTCATATCCTCTTTGTTGGGTTCCTGGGACTTGAAACAATGGAAGGCTCTCCCACGTTTTCAAAACGAAAACGGTGAATTATCCAAGTGATCAGTTCTTTCCAGTCTACTACACAATAACATTACTCACCGCTAATTCCCTGAACTTGGTTCCTTGCTTCAGGCCGGAAACAGTTCCTGTAAGGCTGACACACTGGTAGCTTTAAACGTTACCTTACTAAATAATTAAGGCGAGAAAATGGAAAACCAAGGAAAACCATATTCACGGCTGCCGACAGCGGGGTTCGAAGCGACTATCCACCGAATGCAAGCTCACATCCACACGACTCAAATCGGGTAGAGAGCTCGCTTGATGGTTGCGATTTCTCATTATTTCCCGACATAACAGAAAACCTCCTCGTCGGGGAGGCGGTCTTCCCATGAAACCGCCAACATTCGGCGGGATAATAATAATAATAATAATAATAATAATAATAATAAATATAATAATAATAATAATAATAATAATGGCAGAGTAAAAGACGAATATAATCATCACTATATAATTTATCATATAACAGTCGCGGTTCGAATCACGAACATAGCACGTGGGATTTTCCTTGTCGGTCGGAATCCACATTAAACGGACAATGAGTCTCGTGGCTCTGATTAGGGTATCAACTGTCTTGTAAAACTATCACCACAAGATTTACTTTTTATTCTAATGAAGTGTGATGAATAATAGATATCCATGCCGTCATTAATTTCAAGTTAAGGTTTTCCCTCTAATAGCTGGAAACCTTAACACGAAGTTAATGCGATCGTAAAAATTAAATATTTATGAAGTGAGCGTTTAGCTATCCTATGTGCTGCTGGACCGTGTCAGCAGTAAGTGGTTCCGTTAGTTACACAGCGTCCGCCTTTGTATCGTAACGGTCAGCACCATTAGCTGCTGTCTTCAGTGGCCCGGATTCGATTCCCGGTACTGCCAGAAATTTAAGATGGACAGGAGGGCTGGTACGTGGTTAAAAAGATACACGAGCTGCACCATCTAGGGACGATGACACGTGTTTACTTTAGCTTCACAGTGAGTTAGCACTACACCCAACAGTGTGTCACACTGGTCCAATGATCAGGGGAATTTTTCAGGAAGAAGGAGGTTTCTAGTTCGTTTCCAGGCATATGCCAATGTAGCTGTCATTTACTTAATGAAGTCTGTTTGTACTTACAGCTTCATCCATTGAGGTCATCTTTTTCTTCTACCACTTTTCCCACACCTGTGGGGTCCTGGGTGCAAACTGCGTGGCACGTGCAGATTTGGTCATGTTTTACGTCCGGATGGACCCAACATTACGTGGAGTGATTATTGCTACCCTTGTAAGGCAGACCCTCCATCCAGGGTGGGCTGCATCTGCCGTGTATTGTGGTGAAGGATAGTATAGCGTGTAGTGCACGAGTTGCAGGAAGATCGAGGATAGCACAGAAGGCGACTGCGCTGACCATTTAGCCAAGTAGCCGGATGTTCCTAACTTAGCCTCTATCCCCTAATTTCTAAAATCCTCCTGCCGGGAAGAAACGTAATAAGCAGCTTGGGCTAAGCCAACGACTTGGTCTTAATGGCAGACTATGTTGAAAGCCTGAAATCTAATATCTTGGAACCTGAAAAGAGGTGCAGTGAGTACGATATGAAAATCAGCATTTTCAACACTAAAGTGGTGTCAATAGGGTGGAAACTTAAAATAATTGGGTATCAGATAGAAAATACGAAACTGGAACAGGTGGGTCATTAAACAAAAATGATAAAAATGATCTGACACAACCCCAGGATGGTCTTGTTGAACGAAACATCTCATTCTAATACCGTGTACATTTTTATAGGTATGTGTTATAATTAGTATGACAGCCTGAAAAGGTTTACAATTAAACTAAACAAAAATGCTCACTGTCAAAGACCAGGCTGGTATTTAAAATGGGAACGAATTGCATTCAAGTGAGCATTAATGATATCTGACAAAAAACCAAAGAAATGTCAATAAAAAGAGATAAAGTTATCAAACCCATTCACTAATTACAATCACAATTATTTCTTCTATACTTCGTTATAATAAATAACAATGTAGTGTTCTTACTCCTCGATTAAATTTCGCTTACTATACAGTACTCCGGTCTCGAAAGCCAAGCAACCGAGGACACGAAATAATTCGCTTATTCCGTTTTGTATTTCCTACTAACATTCAAACCTCCGAGCGAGTTGGCCGTGCGCTTAGGGGGCGCGCAGCTGTGAACTTGAAATCGGGAGATAGTGGGTTCGAACCCCATTGTCGGCAGCCCTAAAGATGGTTTTTGGTGGTTTCCCATTTGCAGGGGCTGTACCTTAATTTAAGGCCACGACAGTTTCCTTCCCACTCCCGATCCCTTCCTATCTCATCGTCGCCATAAGACCTGCCTGTGTCGGTGCGAAATAAAGCAGGCGGTTTCTTCCCAACTGACATCACTGTAGTAGTCGAAATGTTCATTTTAAAAGCATTTCTCAAATAACTGCGTAGAAATTTAATATTTTTAAAATTGTATACTCACGAGTGTACGAAGCCCTTAGATCTATGATGCTTCACATATAATAATAATAATAATAATAATAATAATAATAATAATAATAATAATAATAATCAACATCTCCGGATACATTATACAGGACAGATGTAAATTCAGAACCAAAATCGACAATCACTAGTTTGAAGATAAATCCAACACCTGAGCCACTATAACTTGGACAGAGGAACGAAGGAAGAAGCTCAGCGAAAGGATGAAGAGATTTTGGGAGGATAAGAAGGCCAACATATCAGCTAAGCTTATTCAATCCAGCTCATAAATAAGGCATAAGATGTAAAATAATAGTAATAATAATAATAATAATAATAATAATATTGAATTTCCCATTAAAAACCCTATTTTACAAGTAGTATATTAGGGCTATAGATAGTGAGACTAAGTTAAGACATGACAATTGAATTAAAATAGAGATGACTTATAAATGAGAGGGAGAAATTTAACCAACACTTTATAACAGCATCTTCTCTGAAATACCATATTCTATATTATACATGTTTAAATGCATTAATAAATCATATCTATTCCTGTTAAAAATCGGACACTCAAATAAAAGATGAGGAACAGTTTGTTGCATTTCACAGGTACAGCTGTAGGGCTTCTGAATACTGATTCCAAACGTCTCCAAGTACAGTATGATCCAAACTTTCCATGTCCTGCCAAAAACTGAGTTTGTGATAGTACATATATCACACCCCCGAATTATATGTAGAAGGTAGAGATATTATTGTCAGTATTCGATTTATTATTATTATTATTATTATTATTATTATTATTATTATTATCAGTATTTCATTTGTATGTTTTGTCATTTATATTTATAAGCTGGAAGATATCCACATATGTAGGTATGAGTAATTTGTTTTGCATGAGTGGGAAAACATTGCTTTAATAACTCTGGTAATTTGAATGAGTCATGTGGCTGCCCCAGTGTTTGTTGTGATGTACTTGTGTCGGGAAATTCATGAGTCATGTATATATCCCAGCCTGATGAGATGAGCTTGTTGTTGCATTAGGAAAGTTTGGTGATTCATGGAATATACTCCAGAGTTTGTTATTGTCTTGGGAGGAAGAAGTAGTTCAGGGCTGGGTCTTGACTTGAGATCACTCATGATTGGCTGGCAAGCACCAATCCAGACGTATCATCTGAGAGGAGGGGGATGTTGATGTCTATAAAGGTTGATCATACGGCGGCAACCGAGGACATTGTAAGGAACATTGTAAGGGTGATTGTAAAGGTGAAGGTAAAGGAACGAGAAGGAAGATAACTACAACTACAACTAAGACTGTACGGGAAGGAAGTGGTGCTGATACACGGTACTGGAGTGACACGGCTGCAATGGACTGGACTTAAAACGTTCGTGGAGCGTAGTCTTGTTATGTTTGTGGAAAGTGGCTGATTGTGGAGAGTGCTTGCGCATTAAGTATTGTAGCACTTGTGGCTGCCTAGCATTATATGTTGGTGAAAGCTATCTCAGACTTTCCATAAATTTATATGTTGAGGATCGACAGACGTGTGTATATATCTTTACAACAAGTGTTAAAATATGTGAACACAGTAGTACAAGGTACGGTATCTGTGTGATGTGATAACTGCCGATTATGAGAATCGGTAAATCGAATTGATATAGAGACAGTGAAGGGTGTTTATCTTCATACATGTACATTGTTCATCGGACCATCTACAAATGGTAGCCTAGTTCTCGCTTTCGTTTTCCCACGGTTTTCATTATTGTTGTTGTTGTAAATATGGAGTCTTCCAGCGATATTTTATGTGTGTATTATATGTATAATGTTGTATGTTGATGAGGTGCTCATGCACGGAATTTGTTCAGAATATAGTTAGATATTTTAGAATCAGTGTTATTGATAAACCTAGGTGCAGTTCCTACCTAATTAGTCGTTTTCAGGAGGTTAGGTAAGGCCTGCAGCAGATGTACCAGTACGCAGCATTATGTACACGCCCTGGGATATAAAGTTTATCATGCTCTTATCTAAATTCGAGGGATCCATTCTGGTGAACTCTGGCGCCCATACTACGGACATTTCGGTTGATTATGCTTCTTAATTTTATTAAGTTTTTGAGTAATTTTATTTATATATTTTTATTCATGATTTCATTATCAGTAGTCTTCAACTTATTACAAGTTATAATATGTTCATGTTGCAAAAACCTACTTTGTAGTCTGTCTTGAATAATAATAATAATAATAATAATAATAATAATAATAATAATAATAATAATAATAATAATAATAATAATAATAATAGTACCGGCTGGTACACCTCTACGCCGCACATTTGAATTTTCCGCCGTAAAGTACTCCTCTACTGGAGAAACACTGAACTTAAGACTGGACCTACTTAGGCCTAAACCTTTCCTCTGAAGATGTCACTGTGTGAATTTCGACGTGTTTTTGTTTACTATTTATCAAGAAGGTTGGACATTCTCTCATAGATGTCTCTACTAATAAACTATGATCATGCACCCTGGTGCGAAGGGAGGGAACTTTCTTGAAGATATTTTGTACTCCTAAGTTTTCTTATTACTAAATTTCGTTCTTTCATTTGTGGGTTGTCAATATTAATCTTTTCTTTCCACCAGTTTTGAAGTTAGCCAATCAATTATTTCTGTAATTAATTTTCAGCCAATCCCGTATGTCTTCTTCGATTTTGTGTGTAACTGTGTACTGTAACCAATAAAAGCCTGTAGATGTGTCTTAATTATTCATGAAAGGTCTCGAATCTTCTCCGAGGGTATAAAAACTCCTGATTTTCTTGTCTCTCGGCCACTTCATCAACATTTAACTTAGTGTATGGACGTGTAGTAGGAGGCGGGAAGTGCCTCTTTCTTCAGGCAGCAGTTCTTCAGTAAGGTAATGGCCGCTTAACATCTTTATTTCTTGCTAGCTCAGCAGTTTAACCCGCGGGGAAGGTCCGAAAACCTTTACCATGTAACCTATCTCTATAAACATATAAATTTCTTCCAGTTTATGTAAAAACTTCATGTATCTTTAACTGTAAATCGGGGATAAAGAGTGCTTTACCCTCTCGAGCTCCCCTTCATTTTGATTTGAGGTGACTGCGTTTTCGTAACCGATTTTCTACTCTTCCTTAATGTGTTAAATTTATTCAGTATACGAGTCACCTCCATAGTTTGGGAATAGCCCCTGTTTCATCGGCCTTGTGCCTCTTTGGTTTTAAGAAGTTTCATGTAGAAGTGCAAATTCACGCCTCCATTCATTTTTGCATTTTGGGCCATTTACTTAACCTATTATTTTTCTACTAAGGCCCAGTAGGCTGGGTACAACATACCTCCGTTTCATGTTGTGTAAGTTGTGCCTTGATGGCAATTTAGGGTAAAGCCTGGTATTGCCTTTAATAGGCTTGGAAAACTGAGAGCGGGTCAGCTCTTTTAAGTATTGGAAATGTGCCTCTAGGAGGCTTGACATTGCTAGGTGGGAGCAAGTGCTCCATATTATAAGGGGATTTCTGCCCTGTGGTAAATATGTGTTTGTGAGCTGAGAGCTCAGGAATGGTAAAACTTGGGGCTTGAAGCCCAGATTGTTAAATTGTCTCTAAATCCTGGTCTTGTACCTGATTGTCGGTTATTTGTTGACTTGTTGTTATTTGTTAAACTTTGAAATTCTATGTGAAAACTGTTTTGCTATTTTCGAAAATATAACCTTTAATGCAATTTTAATTCATATCTCGGCCTTGTAGTTAGACCCATTCACCACGGCACCTTCCTTCACCTCTGCTGTTCCACAGATACCTCGGAACAACAACAACAACAATAATAATAATAATAATAATAATAATAATAATAATAATAATAATAATAATAATAATAATAATAATAATAATAATAATATCGTGTGGTCTCCGGAGAGGCCTGGTGCAGGTCCTTGAATATGACGCCGTATAGGCGACCTGCGTATCTATGTGGGTGGGGCCCTATCTAAGATATAATCTGATGAGAGTTACGAACACCCAGTCCCCGAGCCATAGGAATTAACTAATGAAAGTTAAAATCGCCGACCCAACCGGAATCGAATCAGGGAAGCCTTAAACCAAAGGCCAGCATGCTAAGCATTTAGCCATGGAGCCGGACATGCTTTCCTTAAAAGAAAAATACAAATGACGCACAAAACCTCCGGAAGGTCGCCACTCATTCCACATTCCACACGGATAACTCCAATCCGACCACACCTCGTTATTATGTATAGTTATTTTCAATACTATTCATGTTATAATAGTGTTTTTATACTGCAAATTAAATTTATTTTTAATTGGGAGACTCAATTAAAAGTGCGCATTTATGCATTCTCACGGTAAGCGTGCGGTGCGGCGCCTTAAGTGTACACGACAGTACACTTCCCGCAGCTTGCCTTGAGCCAGCGACTCACATACAAATCACCTCATTTTCAATAACGTTGATAGGCTGTCACGGGATTTCAAGTTATTTATAACACAAGCCAAATGCAGTTCTCTATAATTCGTAATTCATTTATAAACTGTGAATCAGAATACCCCCTGCTATGGGTGGGGGACGCAGACGAAAGTGACACCCACGGTATCCCCTATCTGTTGTAAGAGGCGACTAAAAGGGGAGACCAAGGATGATAGATTTGGAACCATGAGACATTCTGTGATCAGTACTACTATGTGTGCCTACATATTATTATTATTATTATTATTATTATTATTATTATTATTATTATTATTATTATTATTATTATTATTATTATTATTATTATTATTATTATTATTATTATTATTATTATGTCCGGCTCCATGGCTAAATGGTTAGCGTGCTGGCCTTTGGTCACAGAGGTCCCGAGTTCTATTCCAGGCAGGGTCGGGAATTTTAATCATCATTGGTTAGGTTCCCTGGCAAGGGGGCTGGGTGTATGTGCTGTCTTCATCATCATTTCATCCTCATCACGACGCACAGGTCGCCTACGGGAGTCAAATCAAAGGACCTGCACCTGGCGAGCCGAACCCGTCCTGGGATCACACGGCACTAAAAGCCATACGCCACTTTATTATTATTATTATTATTATTATTATTATTATTATTATTATTATTATTATTATTATTATTAAGTTTATTAAACTAGAACATTAGAAGAAAATACGAAAGATGAAGTGTAAAATTATTGCGAGTTGTGCAACACTGCAAAAATACCACGCACCGCCTCTGGGTTTGATCTCATGAAAATTCCTCGCCTTTCACCCATTTGTGAAGTCAGAAATGAAAACAACACAGTTTTTATTAACCATTCATTCGTAGAATAGGCCTACGTTAACAATGAAAAGACTCCAAGATCTTAGACATTTAACTTCTTATGAAAATCACCCCCAAGTCAGACTAATAATTTAATGTTATTTTTCTTTAAGTCCCACTAACTACTTTTACTGTTTTTGGAGACGTCAAGGGCCAGAATTTAGTCCCGCAGGAGTTCTTTTACGTACCAGTAAATCTACGGACACGAGGCTGACGTATCTGAGCACCTTCAAATACCACCGGGCTGAGCCAGGATCGAACCTGCCAAGCTGGGGTCAGAAGGCCAGCGCCTCAACGTCTGAGCTAGTCAGTCCGGCCAAGTCAGACCTGCGCCGGGCAATATTTGTCTCTAAAACTTCCTTCTGTTCCCACTCGTGTCTTTTTCCACATTGTTCTCAAATATACATGTTTCTGAGAAACAAATGTTATAACCGTATTGCCGGAGAGTGGGGAGGCATGGGGTTTTCAGAGCTTACAAAGGGGGGCACCAGCTACTCGTTGGCCACCCCTGCTCTCGAGGCTCACGAAATCAATCGAGAAATGAGTGATTTTGGGCCCATATCCTCCGACAGTATTAACACTGTCAACTTAACTTACCACTTCTCCCAAGTCACAGTTTATTAGGGGTATTTATATATAAAAAGAGGGGCGGGGAAATTACCTCAGTCTCGTCTACGAGCGCAAATTGCTGAATGCGGCAGTTACTTTGACACGCCGCGACAGGAATGAATTAAGGAAGTGACCACTTGACTCCCTGCCTATAAGCAAGTGACGAACAGCCTCAAGACCATGTCCTCTGAAGGGAATCTCCTACACATGACTGACCATGGGGCTATATAATGTGGCGGACACCGATGTGCCGAATTTTCGCGAAAAGTTGACTAGACGGTTTGGGTAACGTAGCTGTCAGCTTGCATTCGGGAGTTAGTGGGTTCGAACCCTACTGTCGGCAGCGCTGAAGATGGTTTTCCGTGGTTTCCCATTTTCACACCAGACAAATCCTGGGGCTGTACATTAATTAGGCCACGGTCGCTTCCTTTCCACTTCTAGCCCTTTGCTATCCCATCGCCGGTGTCGGTGTGACAAATCAAACTGTATAATGTACGAGTACATTTCAATTTGCATTTTTCACAACTTTTTAAATACAAATTGTTTTACGTCGCACCGACACAGATAGATCTTATGGCGACGATAGGATAGGAAAGGACTGGTAGTGGAAAGTAAGCGGCCGTGGCTTTAATTAAAGTACACACCGAGCTCGATAGCTGCAGTCGCTTAAGTGCGGCCAGTATCCAGTATTCGGGAGATAGTAGGTTCGAACCCCACTGTCGGCAGCCCTGAAGATGGTTTTCCGTGGTTTCCCATTTTCACACCAGGCAAATGCTGGGGCTGTACCTTAATTAAGGCCATGGCCGCTTTCTTCCCACTCCTAGCCCTTTCCTGTCCCATCGTCGCCATAAGACCTATCTGTGTCAGTGCGACGTAAAACAACTAGAAAAAAAATTAAAGTACATCCCCAGCATTTGCCTTGTGTGAAAATAGGAAACCACGGAAAATCATCTCCAGGGCTGCTGACAGTGGGCTTCGAACCCACTATTCCCCAGATGGAAGCTCACCGCTGCGTGCCCCTGATCGTACGGCTAACTCGCTCGCTCTCACGACCTTTAATAGTATACCAGAGGACCCGCGCTGCTCCTCAGCATTCCTTATAAACAGGTCAGATAACTCATCTTGATACGCCTGCCGTAGTCGTATATTTTGCCTGCCTTTTTTTCAATAGTTTTATGAACATTTAATAGCGGTACATAATAATTGGTTCATTCGAAATGTAGTTTATAACACGTATTCTTTCTTAATTCGGTGTTAGGCCCCTTTAAACAACAATCATCATCATCATCATTGTACCGGTTGCTACACCTCTACGCTGCACTTTTGAATTTTCCGCCTTAAAGTACTCCCCTACAGCAGAAACTTGCAAATTTAAAAACTGAATTATCTCAACAGTTTCTAAGAAGATGTCACTGTGTTAATTTCGGACTGCTTTTGTTTACTAATTATCAAGAAGTGTGGACATTCTCTGATAGATGTCTCTACAAAACTATGACCATGCACCCTGGTGCGAAGTGGTAGAACTTCATTTGAAGAAATTTTGTATTCATAAGTTTGTTCTTTACTAAATTTCGTTCTTTCATTTGTGGGTTGGCAATATAAATCTTTCTTTCCGCCAGTTTTGAAGTTAGCCAATCATTAATTTTCAGCCAATCGTGTCTTTCTTCTCCAATTTTGATGTGTAAATTTTAGTCAGCCAATAAACGCCTGTGAGTGTGTCTTAATTATTCATGAGGGTATAAAACTGCTGATTTTCACGGCTCGTCGCCACTTCAACAACATCTAGCTTCGTGTATGGAAGTATAGCAGGGGCCGGGTAGCGCCTCTTCCTTCGGGCAGCAGCTCTTCAACAAAGGTAATGGCCGTTTAACATCTTTATTTCTTGCTAGCTCAGCAGTTTAATCCTCGGGGAAGGTCCGAACCCTTTTCAATGTAACCTGTCTGTCTAAAAATGTAACTTAGTGCCGGCTTATGTAAAATTTTCTTATTACTTTAACTGTAAATCGGGGATAGAGAGTGCTTTACCCTCTCGAGCTCCCCTTCATTTTTGATTTGACGTGACTACGTTTTCATAACCGATTTTTCTTCTCTTCTTAATGTGGTAAAAAAAAATTCTTATACGAGTCACCTCCCTAGTTTGGGAGTAGCCCCTGTGGCATCGGCCTAGTGCCCCTTATGTTTTATAAGGTTTCATGTAGGAGTGCAAGCAACGCCTCCATTCATCTTGGTATTTTGGGCCATTTAATTAACCTATTATTTTTCTTTTAAGGCCCTGTAGGCTGGGTACGAGATCCCCCTGTTTAATTCTTGTAAGTTGTGCCTTGTTGGCAAGTGATTGTAAGGTATGTTATTGCCTTGAATAGGCTTGAAAGATTGAGAGCGGGTCAGCTCTTTCTGGTGTTTTGAAAGGTGCCCCTAGGAGGCTTGACATTACTAGGTGGGAGCAAGTGCTCCTTGAATTAGGGGTTTTCTGCCCTTTGGTAATTTGTGGTTGTGAGCTGAGGGCTCAGGAATTATAAAACTTGGGGCTCGAAGCCCAGATCTTGTAATGATCCCCTAAAACTTGTGCTTTCGTGCTCTGATTAATAAATTATACCTTGTACCTGATTTTTGGCTTGTTGATTTGTTACTTGTTGAATTTTGAAAGTCTATATGAAAATTGTTAAGTTTTGAAAATATAACCTTTATGGAAATTTTAATTCATCTTTCGGACTTGTAGTTAGACCCATTCCAGCCCGCACCTTCTCTCACCTCTGCATTCCACGGGTAATCCCGTAACAATCATCTTCATCTTTCTTAATCTGTTTACCCTCCAGGAGAGGAGTGTTCACGGGCACGCCAGCTAGTAAGTGTATAAATGTTTAATTTACCCACTGTTACTCTATCAGTTTGCATGATTAAATGTGTCTGCTGTATTATCGCTAATCACTTTTTGTCACGTTTAATGTTAGTAATACTCTAAATACTTGCTACCTATTCCTAAATTGCTTAAGTCATAATTTACCCTTTTTTTAGGTCGTATTTAGCTAGTTTTGGTGCATATTTGCTTGCATATTTTGTACTTCTTTAGGTCATAAACTTCCGAAAATTACTCATAACTCTAAGATTACTGCTATAAAGGCGGGGATTCATTCATGCTTTCTATGATTTAAATATTGCATATTCTGTATTCTCGCAACATTCACATTGTGTTAACCAACACATTTGTATTAATTACTAGTGAATTATAACTGAACCAAAATTATTTTCTGACCCATGATGACAATTAAAACAGAAACACGATGCTATATGACTAAGTTATTGTTGCTGTTGTTCGTGGATGTACGATTCTGCGGCAAACAGTGAAACCAGAAAGAACACGTTTGACATAACAGATAGAAAGAACCGATCAACGATCGCAAATAGATTCGGCCCGATATTTCAGACTCAGTTGTAGCATACAACACTGCTCACAGAAACGTTTGGCGGTTTGCCGGTTCGTTTATCTTCTTCCTGCAAAGCAAAGCAAAGTCATCTCCGTACATGGCCATGGAGGCCCTTGGAGGGGTGGAAGGTAAATGCTTCCACTATCCGTAACCTCGCCACTTGGTGGGGTAGAGTGGTTAGCTCTACGCCCGACCACCTTGGACCCCAGGAATTAACCTGGTACTCATTTGTGGTGTAGGTTGCGTGAACCTCAGGGGCCATGTGCACCTCCGGAAGTGGAAATCTCGTTTCTTAAATTTTACGACTTCCTGACGGGGATTCGAACGCACGTCCTTCCGGTCGAACCGAGCACGCCTTTACCGCCTCGGCCAGGCAGCCCCTTATCTTCTTCCTGACCTTTTCCCAATGACTTGGGGTGACACTTGATATGAATTTGGCCCAGTTTTACGGCCAGGTGCCTTTCATGACACCAATCCTATGTGGAGGGATGTTTCACTACTATGCGGTGGTTTGTAGTGTGGTGTGCAGCAAAGTCGTGTGCATGACAGACTACAAATACCATACATTAATAAATGTAAATGGTTTTAAGTCACACTAACCACTTTTACAATATTCGAAGACTCTGAGGTGCCGGAATGTTATCCCACATGAGTTCTTTAACGAGATATGGACTGAGCTGGGATAATAATAATAATACTAATTGAACCCTTGAACTTAGAATTATGGGTTCACTAATAATACTGATACTAATACTAACACTAATAATAATAATAATAATAATAATAATAATAATAATAATAATAATAATAATAATAATAATAATAATAATAATACGATGAAGAATCTGTCGTGACCTTCCAATTTTATCACGTTTTCCTGATTGATGGATGCATTCACTACACAACTGTTTCAGCATTCCATGATAAAATAATTAATTCAATGTAAATATTCTAGTGCACATATGTGCAACATCTATTACAACGCTCCTGTGAAGTAAATTGCTTTTCTATGGTTAAATCTGAGTTAGTCAAGAAAGTAAAATAGTCCTTGTTTCACTTTTTCCAGTCTTGGATCTGACGGGGTTAATCAAGAACTCTAGATCACGAGGCTCCATCAGATATCATGTTTGCCAGAGTTAATCAACGGCTGAAAGAAATACGATCATCACAGTAAACAGAGGCGAACTATGGAGCTACAAGGAGAAGCCCACCATCAACTTTGAAGAATATACTCGTATTTCTCATTCGGAGACGCAGTCAACGAGTATCCAAACTATCTTGCATGCCATAGGTGCGGTTCACATAATAATAATAATAATAATAATAATAATAATAATAATAATAATAATAATAATAATAATAATAATAATAATAATAATAATTGTACCGGGCGGTACACCTCCACTCCGCTAATTTAAAATGTGCGCCTGTTGAAACTCCTCTGCTGGAGGAAGTCTGAACTTTATTGACAGTATTAATTTTCTACCGTCTCAGAAGATGTCACCACGTGGAAAATTTTGAGTTTTTGAACTGTGTCATTTTTGATGTGTTTTTGTTTCGCTTGAAGGAAGAAGTGTGAACTTTCTCTTCTAGAGGACACTACTGAAGATCTACAATAGTGCAACCTAGTGCGGAGTCAAAGAACTATTGTTTTGGAGAAAATTTAATTTCAAGAGTTTGTTCTTTGTTAAATTTCTTTCTATCATTGTTTAAGTTGGCAATATTTACCCCTTTCTTCCCCTTGTTATGAATGTATCCAATCCCGAATTTCTTCAATTAATTTCTATCCAATCAGATGTATCTTCCCCAACTTGAATCTGTTGCGGGGTCCTATCCAATAAAGAGTTTGTGGGAGGGTGTTTTCTTTCCCCTAACGCCTAGAAACTTCCGCGAGAGTATTTAAACTGCTGATTTTTGGGTCTCTAAGCCACTTCTGTTCCATCTTTCAGTGTGTTAAGTACATAGCAGGGGGCGGGAAGCGCCTCTTTCTTCTCCAGCCGTTCAACACAAGGTAATGGCCGATTAATAACTTCTTTCTTTACTAGCTCAGCAGTTTAACTTTCGGGGCGGGTTCTAAGCGTTCAACCATGTAACCTTTTCCTAAAATGTAACTTCTCTTTTCATCTATTCTCTTGTAAAACGACATATTGGGATAGAGAGTGCTAACCCTCTCGAGCTCCCACTCACATTGTCTTGAGGTGAACTTATTTTCTCAACCTATTTTTCGTTAATGTAAAACAAATTGTTCTTTTCTTAAGTCACCTCTTTAGCATGGGATTAGCCCTTGTATTAACGGCCTAGTGCCAAGTAGGTCTTAATCAAAGTGTATTAGGAGTGCAAGTTCGCCTCCTCTCAAATTGTTATTTTAGAGGTCATTTAATTAACCTGCTTTTCTTTTAATAGACCTCAGTAGATTGGGTATTTTACCCCTGTGTTTATGTCCGTTGAGGACAACTTGAAGGTGGAGTTTGGTGTGGCCTGGGAGAGGCTTAAATTTTGAGAGCGAGTGGCTCTTTTGAAAATTCTGGGTTGTATGCCTCATGGAGGTTTTTGAGTGTAATTTGGAGCAAGGGCTCCTAGGTATGAATGGGGTTTTCTCCCCCTCTGTTAAAACTAGTATTTGGGGTAAAACTGAGCTGATTGCCCAAGCATTGTGAAGTCAGGGCGCGAAGCCCAAATTCTGTAAATATTGTAACTAACCCCTTTTGAATTGCTACTTTGTACCTGCCATGCTTGTTATTTCTTTGTTTTCGAAAAGAAAATATAACCTTGTTAAATTTTAAATTAATTTTACATTGCACTATAATTTCGTAGCTTGAAACCCATTCACACCCGCACCTTCTTTCACCTCTACCTACCACGGAAAAGTCCGTAACAATAATAATAATAATAATAATAATACGTGTTAGGCTTAACACGTAGAAAGTTTCCGGCCACGGAAGGAAGGCAAAGGGCTAGGATTGGATTGGGAAGATAGCGCGCATGATCTTAATCAAGATACAGCACCAGTATTTGCCTGGCCTGAAAATGGCAAACGATAAAAAAATCTTCACTGCTGGCGATGGTGAGGTTCGACCCCACTATCCCTCGAATGCAAACTTACAGCTGCGCGCCCTTAACCGCACGGTCAACTTGCTTGGGGAAATGAGGCATAATATTTAATAATAATAATGTTATTTGCTTTACGTCCCACTAACTACTTTCACGGTTTTCGAAGCGAGATATTGCAATCAGTTTCGAGCTGATCCTAGATTATTACATCTTTATTTATTAACTGAATCCAAAGTAGAGGTGTATTACTGTTAATAATATTACTGAAAATCATTTCCAATTAAAGAAAACCTACAAATGAAAACCTACAACCTGTTTTCCAATCATTGACCGGGTCAGGGATGGAATGAATGGAACATATATAGGCTGTTATTACAATGGGGTCGCCACTCCCAAGGTGATTTATTAATGAATGATAAATGCTATGAAATGATAATGGAGAGTGTTGCTGGAATGAAAGATGACAGGAAAAACCGGAGTACCCGGAGAAAAACCTGTCCCGCCTCCGCTTTGTCCAGCACAAATCTCACATGGAGTCACCGGGATTTGAACCACGGTATCCAGCGGTGAGAGGCCGACGCGCTGCCGTCTGAGCCACGGAGGCTTCTTCCAATTAAAGAAATGTGTTGAAAAAAATGAAATGGCGTATCACTTTTAGTGCCGGGAGATCCCAGGACAGGTTCGGCCCGCCAGTTGCTGGTCTTTTGATTTGACGCCTTTAGGCGACCTGCACATCGTGATGAAGATGAAATGATGATGAGGACTACACATACACCCAGCCCCCGTGTCAGGAAAATTAACCAATGCCGGGAATCGAACCAAAGACCAAAGTTTAGCCATGGAGCCGGACAAGAAATGTGTTGATAAAATTACAGCTGCTAAATTTTCATTACATTCCATTACATTATATTTCTCATTTCATCATCATCATCATCATCTATTTACCCTCCAGGTTCGGTTTTTCCCTCGGACTGAGCGAGGGATCCCACCTCTACCGCCTCAAGGGCAGTGTCCTGGAGCTTCAGACTCTTGGTCGGGGGATACAACTGGGGAGTATGACCAGTACCTCGCCCAGGCGGCCTCACCTGCTATGCTGAACAGGGGCCTTGTGGAGGGATGGGAAGATTGGAAGGGATAGGCAAGGAAGAGGGAAGGAAGCGGCCGTGGCCTTAAGTTAGGTACCATCCCGGCATTCGCCTGGAGAAGAAGTGGGAAACCACGGAAAACCACTTCCAGGATGGCTGAGGTGGGAATCGAACCCACCTCTACTCAGTTGACCTCCCGAGGCTGAGTGGACCCCGTTCCAGCCCTCGTACCACTTTTCAAATTTCGTGGCAGAGCCGGGAATCGAACCCGGACCTCCGGGGGTGGCAGCTAATCACGCTAACCACTACACCACAGAGGCGGCCATATTTCTCATTTATGTAGTTAAAATACAGCGATACATCTACTGTACATTGTATACATAGTATATTAATATTTGTAAATACTTAAAAGAAATGCCTTTGCTGGCGAGATGTAGTGTTTACAGTGCACTATGTCTTCTGGTATGGGCTATATCAAATTTGTTACTTTCATTGACCTCTTTCAGTCTCATCCTTGGCTTTGACAATATGAAAGTGACTGAGGTATGAGTGACGCTAGTAATACCATTCCTTATGCAGCCAGTCTCTGTTATGAATGGTGTGAAAATATCGCTCATAGGGTCGGTTGGTGCATGCATTTCAGTGGGCTTGGCAGACTGATATGTAATAGCAACGGCTGGCTCGGTGAGGAAAGCAACGGGAAACTACCTCACTCCTCAGTTCCCTAGTACGCCTCTTCAGTGACGCCTAGGCTATTTATGACAGCTGTTGGCGGAGCTGCAGAGGATCAAACCAGCCTTCGGGCTGAATACCCAACATACATACTTAAAAGAAACAACACCGAGCTCGATAGCTGCAGTCGCTTAAGTGCGGCCAGTAGGCCTATCCAGTATTCGGGAGATAGTATATTCGAACCCCACTGTCGGCAGCCCTGAAGATGGTTTTCCGTGGTTTCCCATTTTCACACCAGGCAAATGCTGGGGCTGTACCTTTAAGGCCACGGCCGCTTCCTTCCCACTCCAAGCCCTTTCCTGTCCCATCGTCGTCATAAGACCTATCTGTGTCGATGCGACGTAAAGCAACTAGCAAAGAAAAAAAAAGAAATAACTTCCCCAATATCCTCAGTGTTGTGCTCTTATCATAAGCTATTTAAGTATAAAACTAACAAATTATCCACATAATTGTCCACAAAACAAAGCTAATCAAATAAACCTTAATTCTATTATTTTGTCACCCCTGTATCTCCTGAGAATACTGAGCTGATTGCTTATAAATTATCTGGCCTCCTCAATCCTCTTTTCAACCTTGGTCTAGAGTTACATAAATTTGCCTACCAAGAAATAAAGGTAAGTATCTTACCCCGTACGTAGTAATAAAGAATACGAATCATGTAGATTTTAAAACATTAGATAATATAAATATCCTTAATGATATCAAATTATAAAACAAAGAAATGTTACAAATTTCATATCCTAATCGAACCTGTCAAGTTGGGATCAGAAGGCCAACCGCTCAACCCTCTTGAGTCACTCAGCTCGTCAGGCATAACATTTAAAAGTGCCATTCTTTATATATAGGGTCTTTTATTACCCTATTTGAAAATCATAATTACCACAGACAATAATTAATAAATACAGTATATCAGTGCGCCAATATTTGTAAGTAGAATGCCTGAAAAGAAATTAGGAAGGAACTGTACGGGTTTACAGCTCCGAGTTGTTAAAGTTTTATAATAGGTGAGGTCTATAAAGTCTCCAGTAGCGCTTGCGACATACACGCATTTCACCGCAGTATTTGCTATATCAGGCTGTAGTATATCGGGTTTGCCAGGAGACAAACTGAGTTTGAAGGGACAAGAACAGTTCCGGAATTCTCCTTTGCATGGCAATGTGTATCAATCAGCCCACTGGTGATAGCTCGCCACCGTTGCGTAAGCTGTACAGTAACCACCCCTCTCTGGTTCTTAAAATGTGGGAGACGAACAACGGAATGACGTCTATATCTGTCAGAGGCACCTGGCCACGACCCAGGGTGGTCGCTCGCTCAGCTGTCACGAGCAACCCGGCTCACTCGACAACAAACAATACGGGCTAATTACAGTAGCTCACTGGCACGAATAAATAATATATAACGTAATGTGTTCAACGGAGAATAATATTTTATTATCGACAATCCAATAATGGATTTTCCCTTTTACCATAGCTACACGTTTCCAATATGTGCATAAGTAACTACACCTGTAGACCAACGAATCCTTGCAATGCACACTTACGGCAATTATGTGAGATACGTATTGCCTTTGTGGACTTCAAACAAGCTTTTGACAAAGTAAACCGCAATACCTTACTTGATATTCTAATATCTGACCACACCCCACAACAGAAGGTATAGAACATAAATAACCTTTACCAGGGTCCGAAATCAGAAATAAATGGTGGAGGGGAAGGGACATAGGGTTTAACTACTAGTGTTTTTCAGGCATTATTTTGTGGGGGAAGGGGGTTACATTTCTCCTGTAATTTAATTACCCCCTCCCTCCCCAGACAAATGTAAATTGTAGATCTTTTTGTTTGAATTTTGTTGTTATAACGAGAATGATAAACATTAGCACATCATTCCAATCAGCTGAGAGGTTTTGAGAGACGAGGTGCGATTTGTCCTGATTTATTGCTTTATTAGTGGAACCTTCCTCTATCAGGGCTAAGTTTTAAATGAAAAAATTTGTCGGTGTGTACACTGTTTAAGTGAATATTGTCCTATTGACTACTTATCAGAAACACATCCTCTACAAGAAGTACAAGAGTGGTGTAAGCTCCAGCTACTTAGAGAAATGACAAAGGAGGAGAGCTTCAAGCAAGTTATATTTTTCCTGGGTTTCAGAGTGAAATATGAATAATAGGTTGCAGGTCCGGATTGCCACTGCTGCGTTGTTTTATTGTTGAAGGTCTAGCAGTCACTTGAATTATTGCTGATGTTTTCATAAAAATACGTACAGTAAAAATCATTAATTTCAGTCATAAATTATATGTGTTCTACATTTTCCTCATAATTTTATAATGAAAGAATCCCCCCCGGGCAATTTTAGTGGAGGGGAACCTTTGAGATAAAATCGTCGGTGGGGGGAAATCCCTCCTTTCCCCCCTGCGATTTCGCACCCTGACCTTTACAAACATAACCTGATTTCCGTAAAGGTCAACGATAAATTATCAGCGTGGAAAACAATAAACACAGGAGTAAGACAGGGTTGCGGTCTTTCCCCTCTCCTGTTCATAATCTATATGAATGCTCTCATACGAGAATTCAGAGAAACAAGACATGGTTCCATCCGCATTAACAGAAATCTACAGCTGGACACAATATTATTTGCAGATGACTTAGTGCTGGTCGCCACCTCAGAAGATGATTTACAGCGTTCAATGTACAACCTAAATCTAGTCTCAGAAAAGTACTCAATGGAAATATTTTCTGAGAAAACTAAGATAATGGCTTTCTGTGGCAAGGAACCAGTAAGAAGCAAGATCTGCTTAAATAACAACATTTTGGAAAGAGTAAATGATTTTAAATATCTCGGCTACAAACTGTCTTTCTTTGAAGAACTGGACATACCCGAGAAAATCTCCAAATTCAACAGATGTTTGGGAATCATCAATAAAGTTTTTAGACCATCATTTGTTCAAAACTACACCCGTACAAGAATCTACAAAACCTTGGCAAGACCTGTGCTTTGCTATGGAAGTAAAGCATGGATTCTGAGGAAATGCGATGAGAGAAGAATAACTACAGATGAAATGAAACACTTGCGGCGAACAGCGGGAGTCACTAAGTGGGAACACAGAAGTGCTGAATGACCTCAAAAAGCAGCCCTATATTGGAATACATCTATGAATACCAGAGAAATTGGCTAGAACACCTAAATAGGATAGACAGAAGCAGGATCCCCAAAGCAGCCATAAACTACTGCCTCGGTGGGAAGAGGTCTCTGGGACGCCCCAGGAAGAGATGGCGTGAAAATGTAAATCTTTTGGGTTACGTCGCGCATTCCTATCTACGAAATGTCACTGCAAAATTTGTCACAAATGGAACATAATAATTGCTCTTACACAGATGAAGTCAAAATCTGCGGTAAATTAAGAAATATTTTATTTTTTGGTGAATATTATGTATGCCTACTTTACTACTTTACAAGTACTTTTGGTGCTACGCTCACAGTAACACACGTATGTCTTTTGTTTGTCTTACACTTTCAAGAATTTCGTGTGTGATGTCTGTGTTCACTGATGTTCTTTGCTTTCGTTTTATTGCTTCAGTTGTCAATGATATTTCCTGAATTGCATCGCGATATGCAAGATTTAATAGGCGACAAAAAGCTATGGCCAATGTACATAAGAAGAATTCTGTGGACTAGTGATTTATTGGTCCAGGGATCATGCTATTTTCGTTCGAACAAAAAAAATATTTATTGGTCCAGGGATCATGCTATTTTTCTCATCGTGAATGCTATTGACCTCCATTTTGCTGTTTCAACTGGCCGCTCTAGGCATATGGACAAAGATAATGAGAGTCCACAGACATAGCACTCCCATTTCTCTGGACCTCAAGAAATTAACAAAAGACGGCACCAGCAGCGAAATGCGACATAAAGGAGTCCTGTAGACAGGCCTTAAATATGTATTCATATTTCTCTAATAACGACGGTATTTCTTAATTTACCGCAGATTTTCCACTTCATTTAAGTAAAAGCAATTATTATGTTCCATTTGCGACAAATTTTACAGTGACATTTCGTAGATAGGAATGCGCGATGTAACCATCTTTTGTATAGACCGTAACAGTTCTTCTATAGGACTAATACCTAAAAGGATGATGATGATGATGATGATGTGAGATACGTAGGTTTCTCCTCTCAATATATTCCTCAGCAGTCTATTAGGGCAAAGATCAAGAAATAAGGGCTGGGAATACTGACCAACCAATATAGTGAGAATATTCCAAAATGGATGACGGCCAATCCTTAGAGCAATGAAGAGCTTGTTCCCGAATAACCCATGTTAAAACAGTCGCGAAAATCGTATTTGGTACCTATAATTCGATATCTCGCACCAATGCCATTTTATGAGCTGCTGAAGTTAGCCGATTAGATCGCTTCAAATAGGCATTGCGATGCGGTGTTGCCAAATCTGCAAGTGGACCGGCTTGAGAGCCATACGGAGAAATCAGCGTCAAACACAAACACCCCGTGATTTTCAACCGGTGTCACCATAGCGTACCTGCGCGATCCAGTCAGTTCGGAGCTCCGTGTTCAAATGCCTACCCTGGCGAAGTTTCCTTTCTTCCATTGGTGCTCTCAAGCTGGTCTTATTACGCCACGTGCATGTTTAGCAACACCGACTCGCAAAGCCCATTTGAATAAGCCCGCGAAGGCATTTGATTGGCTAACTTTAGCAGCTGATAAATTGACAACGACGTGAGATATCAAATTCATTTTTCAAATTACTTATCAGTATGACCAACCCTCTAACGCTCAGTTCACGTTGTTTCCGACCGCCCTGTAATATGTTTAAAAAGATTCAATCAATATTAACCTAAATGTTCCTATATTCTTTCCTTCTTAATCTGTTTACCGAACAGAGTTCGTTTTTCCCTCTGTCTCAGCGAAGGATCCCAACTCCACCGCCTCAAAGGCAGTGTCCTGGAGCGTGCAACTATGTGTCGAGGGGATACAACTGGGGAGGAGGACCAGCACCTCTCTCAGGGGGGCCTCACCTGCTATGTTGAACAGGGCTCTGGTGGGGGATATGAAGATAGGAAGGGATATACGAGGAAGAGGGAAGGAAGCGGCCGTGGCCTTAAGTTAGGTACCATCCCGGCATTTGCCTGGAGAAGTGGGAAACTACGGAAAACCACTTCGAGGAAGGCTGAGGTGGATATAGTAACCTCTCTACTCAGTTGACCTCCCGAGGCTGAGTGGACCCCTTTCCAACCCTCGTACCACTTTTTTCAAATTTCGTGTCAGAGCCGAGAGTGGCAGCTAATCACACTAACCACTACGCCACAGAGGCGGAGATTATTATTATTATTATTATTATTATTATTATTATTATTATTGTGATAATCAAACGGCGCCCGCGTCTCCATAGAGTCAGATGCTCTCCAGATCAGATGTAAGGCTTTTTCATGCTCTCCAATACATAAAAATATTGAACAGTCCTGGTCTAGATAGGTCAGAAACTAGGTTATGGAGGATAGACGGAAATCTCATACACGGACGATTTCTTCTGGGTGATTTTCGACAAAAGTGTAGTGTTACGAAAATGCTGCAAACTTTGGCTGGCAAGACTTGGGAGTAAGGAAACGAGCTGCTCGACTATGCAGTATGCTCCGATCTGTCAGTGGAGAGATGATGTGGGTAGACGAATAAGCTTGAATGGAGTTTTTAAAATAGGAGAGACCATAATATGAAGATACTTTTACATTCGTTTATCGAATATATGAATTCACAAAAATTCCCCGTTAGTAAGAATGTGTTCTGCTTTTAGTAAGTTATAGGCTACTAGTTAACAACCACGACTTTGATTTCTCAATGTCCCTATCAGATTTCAAATTCAAAATTTGCCTATTATATAATCTCAGCAAACATAAATAAAAGCGACATAGGCCTAATTTAAAAAGAAAATAACTAACTATGCAAACTCATTTCAAGAGTATGTAACCATTGGTGCATTATGTAACTTCTTTCTTTCTTTCTTTCTTTCTTTCTTTCTTTCTTTCTTTCTTAATCTGTTTATTCTGCAGGCTTGTTTTTTCCGTCGGACTCAGTAAGGGATCCCACCTCTACCGCCTCAAGGGCAGTGTCCTGGAGCGTGAGACTTTGGCTCGGCGATACAACTGTGGAGGAGGGCGAATACCTCGTCCAGGCAGCCTCACATGCTATGCTGAACAGGGGCCTTGTGGGGGAAATGGTAATATTGGAAGGGATAGACAAGGAAGAGGAAGGAAGCGGCCGTTGCCTTAAGTTGGGTACCATCTCGGCATTTGCATGGAGGAGGAGTAGGAAACCACGGAAAACCACTTCGAGTATGACCGAGGTGGGATTCGAGCCCACCTCTACTCATTTGGCCTCCCAAGGATGAGTGGACCCCGTTCTAGCCCTATTACAACTTTTAAAATTTCGTGGAATAGGCGGGAATCGAACCCCAGCCACCGGAGGTGACAGCTAATCACGCTAACCACTACACCACAGAGGCGGACATATTCTGTAATTTAAGTAGTTAATTATGCATCTTATCTGTTTCGAACCACCGCGCCTGCACATATGTACCTATTTGTAAATATATACTGTGTAACTTATAGAAGTAACAGTCAATAATTGTAAATCTAATGTAAAATATTATCCTGATCTGTGTATGCCATTTCTGTAAATCTAATCTTAATTTTTGTGTTATTTATCCCGTTGTATTATTTTAATATCATCTATGTAATGCTTGCTGTAATTGAAGTACAACTCCGTTACAACCATAAATAATATAAAGTTGGAATTGAAGAGGACAAAGTGGGGGAAACATTCTTTGTAGGAAGAAGAATTAAGGACTGAATAATTTACCAAGAGAGATGTTAGAAACATTTTCAACGGCTACGCAAGGAATCCTCTACTTGGGTGACAGCCCTAAATGTATTTCAGTAGTGACTGACTGAATGACTGAGCGAGTGTTTCATTTAATTGTCTCATACTTAATAACCTATTTTAAGCCGTTTTACGTCGCACGAACACAGACAGGTTTTCGGCGACGCGACGTCTGGATAGGAAACGGCTAAGTCTGAAAGGGCAGCAGCCTTAACCTTATAATTGAGGCATTGCTCTAACCTCGCAGCCAACTAGCTAGGTCCTCTGGTGAGACCCTCACTCATCGAAAATGTTGTATTTCTTCCTCTACCGAGCACGTTGGGAGCGCGGTTTGAGTTACGTAGCTGTGAGCCTGCATTCGAACCCCATTGTCGGCAGCCCTGAAGATGATTTTCGGTGGCTTCCCGTTCACACACCAGACAAATGCTGGCTAGGGCTGTAAATTAAGGCCACGTTCGCTTCCTTCCCTGTCCTCGGAAATCGTCGCCATAAGACCTGATCTGTCCTGGGCTGAGTAGCTCAGGCGGAAGAGCGCTGACCTTCTGAGCCCAACTTGGCAGGTTCGATCCTGGTTCAGTCCAATGGTATTAGAATGTGCTCAGCTACGTCAACCTCGTGGTTTTACTAGCACGTACACAAGAAATCCAGCGGGACAAAATTCCGACATCTCGGCGTCCCCGAAAATCATAAAAATGTAGTGGGATGTAAGACCAATGTGTCTGTGTAGGCGTGACGTAAAACCAACAGCAAAACAATTCTCTTTCTCCTAGGATTAATCAAAGCATCTACAGTAATAATCTCCTTGCTTTGCCCATTAAAAGAACAATGGGGTCGATGACCTTCGATGTTAGGCCCCTTAAAACAACAAGGAACAACAAAACAACAATGGAAAATACCAGACTCAGCTAGGTTTTCTGTATCTCAGGATACGAAACCAGTTTCCTCAGACGGTAATACGAGAATCAGCTAGGTTTCCTGTATCGCAGGATACGAATTCAGTTCTCTCAGACTGGAATGCCAGACTCAGCTAGGTGACCTGTAATACAGGATACGAACTCAGTTCTCTCAGACTGTAATACCATACTCACTACGTTTCCTGTATCACAGGATACGAACCCAGTTCACTCAGACGGTAATACCAGAATCAGCTAGATGTCCTCTGTCGCAGGATACGAACCCAGTTCTCTCAGACTGTAATACCAGACTCAGCTAGGTTTTCTGTATCTCAGGATACGAACCCAGTTCTCTCAGACGGTAATACCAGACTCAGCTAGGTGTCATGTATCTCAGGATACGAACCCAGTTCTCTCAGACTGTAATACCAGACTCAGCTAGGTGTCCTGTATCGCAGGATACGAACCCAGTTCTCTCAGACTGTAATGCCAGACTCAGCTAGGTGTCCTGTATCTCAGGATACGAACTCAGTTCTCTCAGACTGTAATACCAGACTCAGCTAGGTTTCCTGTATCTCAGGATACGAACCCAGTTCTCTCAGACTGTAATACCAGATTCAGCTACGTGTCATGTATCTCAGGATACGAAACCAGTTCTCTCAGACTGAAAGTAATACAAGACTAAGCAGAATTCCTGTATCTCAGGGTACGAACCCATTTCCCTAAGAAAGATTTATATAATAAATAATGCGAAAGAAGCCGCGAGGAAGAAGACGTGGGGGGTGAACGACGACACGATTATGAAAACCGCCTAATGCTGAAATGCTGCTATAACTAAAAGTGCTGAGATTCCGCTTTTTATCTTGGCTTGTAGCTATGGCTGCCCCGACGCCTTTAACCTCTGTAGTAAGCATTATCTTTGATTATCCAGTGTCCGAAGAAAAGAGTAAAAATCCTAGATTATTTCCGGTCGGCAACCCAGACACACGCTAAAATGTATAGATCGACATCCCCGAACGCTGCCACTGAATTATTAGGCTGATCAAAAGTCACAGCCAATCAAAATTTATTAAAGACTTAGTGTAACTTTGTTTGCGTACCATTCGCGGTTAGCAACAGTGACGTTAACGGGGAAACCAAACGTCAGAGTTTAGAACGCCTTCTTACATAAAGTTTGTTTGAAATTAGATCTGCTTTCAACACAGAACGTTCTAAATTAAGTTGTTCGTAACTTAGAGCTGTTAGCACTGATATAACCTTAAAACATATAACGTTCGTAATCAGTTATACAAATATTTTCTATACTTAGCCTACCTATATAGCATGGATTTACAAGCAGTATATTGTTATACATCTCGCTGTCTTGAATTATGGGAGTGACGTTTGTTTGGGCAAATATTCAGCCAATGGTAGAGTCCATTCGTGCCACCGCCAGCCATGATTTATAATATGAATAACAAGGAGAAAAATCACATTTTTGAATGTTCCAGGACTAGCTATACAGTAATTTCGAATCTCGTCACTGTGAAGCATAGATTGTGCTGATGTTACTCCTGTAATTTATGGGACAGAAATTATAGGAATATAATTTTGTACAGGAGGAGTAATAACGTTAGTAAATGGTCCAAGAGCGAACCATTACGTTCGGTCCGGAGAAAACGAAGCGTGTTAATTTTAAAACTGGATACAGCGAGGTGTAGATTGCGCTGAAGACGCCTAAAGCCACTTCGCAGTCCTAACCTGGGGGCTTACGCCCCCCTCCCCCCCGAGGCCCCCTTTGTTTGATCACATTCCAATGGGTTTGCCACTAGTACCCGGACCTAACCTGTCCAGTCGAATGATTTTGTCACTAGCGGGGCGAAAGTGCTACACTAACTGAACTTTTGCTGGATTAATAATGATGATAATAATAAAAATTTCAAATGGTCTAGGGCTAGCCATAATGTTTCGTCGAGGGGAAAGCAAGCGTGATCATTATTGTCAAATTTGACCACTGTGAAGTATAGATTGCGCTGATATCAGTTGTGCACTGCTCGATGATACCAAGCAGAATAAGTGAGTAAAGATCGGTGTTATACTTGGAGAATTTGGTCTGTGGTAGGATGAAAATTCCTGTTAACAATATATGGGAAATGGCATTCAAAAAGTTGGTGGTTGGTGTTGAAGGGTAGCGTGAGTCACCGCGCACCTCATCCCTCCTCCTGCGGTCATCGCAGGCACTAGCTGCCCGGAGTCGTGAATTTTGACGCTAACCAGAATCTCAATTTAGCTACTAGTTTGTAGTCGTGAGTTTTGATACTATTTTCTACTAACTTTAGCCAGTGACGTTTGAGACTCGTGAGTTTTGAGACGTAACCATCTGAACTATCAGAACCCCTAAAATTGACGTAACTGTAGAGCAGCTAGATGATACTTGCGCCTTGTTCAAATACGTTTGCACTCTTAGCTATTGGTGCCTAAATATCATTTCCCTGCTTATTTATCTACATCTCAACTTTCTAGAGAATGAGCACAGAACATTTAATGAGGTAGTTGGGACGTGACGTATGTAAATCGTTTGCCATCAGTTCCTGCAGTGAAAAGCCCTTGACGCACCTTCTGGCAGCTTTCCCCTTCACTGCGCATAACCTCAGCTTCCCTTGAAGCTCTCATTGCCACGATGTCTGCAAGAACTGGCACGGTTTAACCAGTGAATATTATTTACACTGTACCTGCATGAAATCCACGTTAGACGATAGAAGGAGTCTTACCTACAGATGCATTTAATTAAAGGTCCAAACAGAGCAAGTGGCCATGCGGTCCTGCCGTTTTTACCGCCAAAACTTCCCTCAAAAATCAGTTGAAAAAGTCCTGGTCTTAAGATGTGTCCCGTCCTTCTATCTCTTATTCTGGACCAATTTCGCCAAGTCGTTCTCAGCTCACTAACTCGATTCCGTATTTCTTCATTCGCGATTCAATCTAACCATCTCACCTTCAGCGTTCTTCTATAACACCATATTTCAAAAGCTTCTATTATCTTTCTTTTTGAGCTAGTTATTGTCCATTTATTTCACCGGACGAGTTGGCCGTGCGGTTAGGAGGGCGCAGCTGTGAGCTCGCATCCGGGAGATAGTGGGTTCTAACCCCACTATCGGCAGCTATGGTGATGGTTTTCCGTGCTTTCCAATTTTCACACCAGGCAAATGCTGGGGCTGTACCTTAATTAAGGCCACGGCCGCTTTCTTCCCATTCCTAACCCTTTCCTGTCCCATCGTCGCCATAAGACCTATCTGTGTCGGTGCGACGTAAAGCAACTTGCAAAATGTCCATTTATTTCCTTATCGTATGACTTTTAGTTCCGGGAGTAACCGAGGACATGTTCGGCTCGCCTGGTGCAACTCTTGACGCCCATATGCGACCTGCGCGTCTGGAAGTGAGATGGGTATGAGGTAGGGAGAGGGCGAAACCCGGTATCGGCATGTAGCCTCGTCCTGCCGAATAACACCACGGGGTCTGCTCAAAGCTTTACGTCCCCGTCGGACGAATCACCATCAACAGCGTCATATGCCCTCACTCCATATGAGCACTGCGGAGAGGTTTGGAACTTAATCCAGGCTTTTGGCACGCATTCTAGTGATTAGAAATTGTATACCACCACCTCCCCTACCCTGCTGGCCAACATTCTCATGGTGATAATTTTTTCGACAAACAGGACCATGGTGTCAGACCTTATACACGTCAAGGCCTTAAGGATCATGGCCAACAGGCAGGCTTTACTGTCTAACTCCCATACAATGCCACGAACCAGATGAAAGTCTTCAAAAATATCTTTCTAATTCCTATATCAACGTTCGAAATGAGCAACTTTTTTTCTTAAGTAAGACCTTCCTTGCCCGTGCTAATCTGCATTTATGTCTTTCTTACTTCTGCAATCATTAGTTATTTTACTGCCGAAGTAAAAATATTCATCTACTACACCGTTCTTAGAAACCAGAGTTTTAATGTCAGCCACTTGATTTTGTGATGATGCCACTTTCAGAAAGGAGGAGAAATGTTGTGCTGTCAGTCTTGATCTGTGAGCAGTACTGTTAGACTTCATAAATAAAAATATGTCTTCACAGAGATAGGTAGATAGCCTAGAAATATTGCTAGTTTTTCCGGTGCGAGCTGGCGCATTTTACAGTAGTGGGTTGGCAAATAACAGTGGCGGCGGGCGATAAGGACCCCGCGGGGTGAGGGAGTGGAGGGCATGGCTTGTCATGGGCCCATGAGTGCTTCTTAATTCAGTAGCTCAGTGATTTTACATATTAATAAAGCTACGGCACACAACAGAGTATTATTTGTATTACACAGGGTTATTCCAAACTTAGGCCGTCGAAATACAGAACTTCTTTCCTCAATAGGAGTGCGGTAGTTATTTCTGAAATAATATGGGTTTCCCAACCTGTTCCAATAATAACCTGCTGCCACTCACAACAATAAACAAGGCTTCTGAAGTAATTAGCCGGTTCTGAGAAACCAGCAGTCAGCGAACATGCGATAACAAAGACAGCCTACTTATTTACATTCTAAATATTGAAGTTTCGAGCCTGTTTATAACTCTCGGCAGTCAGTATAGCTAAGTAGGCTTACGATTTTTTTTAATATTGTGACCATCAGCGTGTTTTGATTACTATAATTGGAATATGCATTTCTTGTGTGTGTGTGTGTGTGTGTGTGTGTGTGTGTGTGTGTGTGTGTGTGTATTTGTGTGTGTACTTGTGTGTGTACTAAATTACGTTATTATTATTATTATTATTATTATTATTATTATTATTATTATTATTTCATTCCGTACCGCTAATACCGCCACATCATCTGCGTATTTTATTGTTTTTATTGGTTCTCCTCCCATTACAACGCCTCTTGCTTTTTCCAGGGCCTTCTGTATCAGTTTTTCGGCATAGGGTCAACTGGGGCAAATGTGGGACAGCAAAATGTTGGGGTAAAAGAGGGACATCATCATATCTCCTTACAAGTAAATTATCTGTAAGCTTTATTAGTGGCAATACATTATTTTGAGTTTATTGAATGGCAGGCAATAACTAAATTACAAAAAATTACCATGTGATGAGCAGGAAAAATAATGAAAAACTTACACTCATTTTCAGCGTAAAAAAATTTGGTTTCTGGTAAGAAATATTTATAATTTTTGAAAAAACTGATGTTGATACAATTAATTATTTTTATCCCACATCTAAAGAAAGCATTGCAGAAACTGTCTCTAAAGCTAAGTATTTGTAAGATGAATATTAAGAAAGAAATTATTATTTTAATTTCCGGGGCAATTGTGGGACATGTTTTGGGGCAATTCTGGGACATTCATGGGGTAAAGTTGGGACAGTTGTTGGATCTTCTTTTAGGTTACTTTAGTTTTAAAACAGAAGAATTTTTAGACATAATAAATGAGATACCATGTAGTAAACAGAAATTGACTAAACCAGGAAAAGAGAAGGCTAGTCCAAAACCTAAAACTTTAAGGAGAAGGAAAGAAATCAGCAGTGATAGTGAGGAAGGCATGGAAGAATGGGAAAGCAGCAAAAGCAGTGATGAGTTTGTAATATCAAGTGATTCTGAAGACAGCTGTAACTTAATCAGTGAAAAGGAGACATCAGGTGCAAAATTAGGTATTTTAGATTTACACCAGTCAGATTTTGTTTTGGTGAAATTTGAAGTAGCCAGGAAGCAAAAATTAGTGAATACAGGTATGTGTGTGTTATACAAAATGTAATTAATGATAATGATGCTGAAGTGATGTGTGTAAAAGTGTGTAGACGAACAAAATAATGGTATTCGGGCCAGATGAAGATGATGTGACTTAAATTAGCCATGTGAATATTATAAAGAAATTGCCACAACCTAAATTTGTTTGTATTGGGGATCGGATCCGTTATAAATTTTCCGAGTCCATAGATGTAGTGGAGAAAAAATATAGGGCCTAGGTTATTGGATTAGGCTACTTTGACATATTGTGGACTGTAATAGTAGCCTCTTCTCTTTTTCCAAACATATATTTCATTAGGTACCCTGTGGCGTTTAACACCGATAATGTGTATCGAGTGATGTTTTTGGTTATTTCAGAAGTATTTGATATACATTTTTGCCAAAATTTTAATTGGGTAATATGTATGGACAGTGGTCATTTTTTATTCCATGTCTTATGTATTTTGGTGGGAAATAAAAGTGATTATTCTTACTTTAAGGATCAAGTCATTTTTACCAGTTAAGAAACCTGTTTTTTAACTAACGAAAAACAGCGTAATATTGGGCTAATTTTTTTTTTTTTTTTAATCAGTCACATAATATGAATACACTCTATCCCACTATTGCCTCAGTATCTGTCAAACAAGCTTTCTCATTGAATTATCAGTGTGTCCCTCTTTTGCCCCATGCTTGTCCCAACATTGCCCCAAACCATGGGGTAATTTTGGGACACAGTTTTTGTGGAATTGCTAAACAGTTATAAGATTTTAATAAAATTTCTTCTTGGAAATGAACTGTGGGTACCAAATTACATTAATTTAACATCATGCCAACTTTCTACTTTGAGATTTAGTGCCCTAAAATTTGAAAGTTTTCATTTTTGTCCCAGAATTACCCCGGTTGACCCTATATATTTAACAGAGGCAGTGAGATGCAACATCCCTGTCTCACTCCTCTTCCGATACCCACTTCTTCTGTTTCATATTCATCTACTCTAACCATCACCTTCTGATTCTTATACAACTCTTTAATCAGTCTTCAGTCTTTCCAATCTACATCAATATCAATTAACCAATGAAGGTTAAAATCCCCGAACCGGTCGGGAATCGAACCCGGGACCCCCTGGACCAAAGGAGAGAACGCTAAACATTTAGCCATGGAACCGGACTTTTATATATACGTACATCGTACGACATGGAGTGTCGAATATACTTGTTTTCCACCCTTCAAAACTTCGACTACTTCTGCTGGGTTTGAACCCCACTATTTTGACATCCAGTTGCCGACACTCTACCACTGAACCACAGAGGCAGTTTGCATTCAGGTGATAGTGGGGTGAGCCCCACCGTTGGCAGTCCTGAAGGCGTTTAAACGTTCTTTACCCTTTTTCACACCATGCAAATGCTGGGAGCTGTACCTACCCAGTCTTTTCCCATTTTGCTGTCACCTACTGGTTTAGTCACTAACTTCTGCCCAAGGCGCCAGCGGTTCGAATCGCAGCCAACGCCCGTGGGATTTCCGAGATAATAATGATGTGCGGCCTCCAGAGAGGCCTAGTGCAGGTCTTTCGAGTTGACGCCTCATAGGCGACCTGCGCATCTACGAGAATGGAGTCCTACAGATGATGAATTCTAATGCTGAAGAGGGCACACACAGCCAGTCCCCTAACCATCGGAATTAACCAGTGAAGGTTAAAATCCCTGTCCCGGCCGGGAATCAAACCAGGGACACCTCGGACCAGAGGCCAGCACGGTAGACGAATAGCCTTGGAGCCGGACAAATTCTGAAATGAAAGGTAATGTCCCTGTGATTCGGATTCCACGTAAAACTGGAGGTACCATGGCTATGATCTGGAAACTAGCAACCACGTAAAACCGTATACTTGCTTAAGAAATGGAAGGGCTATGAGGGGCATGAAAATGAGAGACTGCATGGGCCTGACAAACGTTTTAGTCAAAAGACCAAGTGAGGTCGAATAGGAAAGACGAAATTTAAGAGCCTGGCATAAGTAAGTCAGCGGTTCCCATGGCTCTTAAGTCAAAAGCCTCTCCAGCCTCTTAAAGGTAGGGAAACCATGGAAATGTTCTGTGTTTCTACCCACACTCTGTGGCCTAGGATATTCTGAGAAGCAGCGAGAAGTAGCGAAAAACAATAGAAGTTATAAGCATTAAAATGCAGAGCATCAATTAAAGATACACACAAAAGTAGACACACCACGGCCATCACTACGAGAAGGCCACAGCTTTATTCCAGAGTAAAATTTCCAAATACGCCAGCCTCACATTGGAAAATCTACTGATAAAAATCCACAGCCTGTTTCCAGTCATTCGACCGGGTCAGGAATGGAATGAATGAAGCCCCCATCTAGCGGCGAAGATAGGAACTGTGTCGGCTGCCGAAGCCTGTCGCACTCCTCTGGGGCAATGATTAATGACTGACAGATGAAATTAATCTGGAGAGTGTTGCTGGAATGAAAGATGACAGGGGAAAACCGGAGTACCTAGAGAAAAACCTGTCTCGCCTCCGCTTTGTCCAGCACAAATTTCATAGGGAATGGCCGGGATTTGAACCACGGAACCCAGCGGTGAGAGGCTGGCGTGCTTTCTCCTGAGCCACGGAGGCTCCTGGTAGATTTACTGATAAAGCATCGAAATTATATTTCTACTGGACGCTTCCTATGGTTGAGGTAATTTCATTTTGGACAAGATTTTTAAGCACCCTTCAAAACTGAATCGACCTTGCAAACTTAGGATCATAAGTTGGAAACTCTACCACTGATCAATAGAAGCAGCTTGTACGTCCTCTTAAAACAATAATCACCACCATTCTGTCCTTTATATTGTATGTCTAACCTTCCTCAGTCAATTCCTCTTCAGACTCCTCCCTCGGCTGGTAGGTTTAAGCCGTTCACAATCCCACCTACTAGCCTGTGCATAAATGAGGAAAGGCTCGATTAGGATGATCAATGTTAATGTCAGGAATCGAACCTCAGATCTGCGAGGAACAGCAATTTTTAGTACCACTGTGCATAGTGAATTACTCATACCGGTAAGAATTAAAAAAAAAATAGAATTGTAGAGTGTTAGAAATGGAAGACGCCTTAGTTCTCATACTGAAAACTAACGGCATCGTGAACAGGAGATTGGGTTGGAACTGTGTGCCCTAGGCAAGGAATCCTGAGGATTCAACGCGGGTTCCCGTCTCCAATTACCTTTCATTTAATCAGAATCCACTTGCCTAAGGGAAAGTTTCGATGTTGAGGAATTAGGAGATGAGTTAATAAAGATCTCCGCATATGCAAGTTGATCACAGTCGAAAGGTCAACTTCGTGATTAATGCTGAAGTCTTAGGTAACCGAGGCAACGAAGCGCATCCGCTCTACCGACTACATAAGTGAAGGTCTTAAGACAAGCAGATCTTTGTGGCTCGGATACAATTTTGAGGTCTTGACTTATTTCTATTAGCGTTAAAAAATAGATGTTAAAGAATTATTGATGATGTACAGTACATACGAGGAAAGAACCACCAAGTTACAAACAGACCGAGCTCGATAGCTGCAATCGCTTAAGTGCGGCCAGTATCCAGTATTCCGGAGTTAGTAGGTTCGAACCCCACTGTCGGCAGCCCTGAAAATGGTTTTCCGTGGTTTCCCATTTTCAAACCAGACAAATGCTGGGGCTGTACCTTAATTTAGGCCACGGCCGCTTCCTTCCCACTCCTAGCACTTCCCTATCCCATCGTCGCCATAAGACTTATCTGTGTCGGTGCGACGTAAAGCAACTAGCAGTTACAAACAGAATGATGCTAAGCAGTAATAACCCATGAACTCATGAATGGGAGTTAGAATACATTCACGGTAAGCCAATCCCTTGCCTGTAAGGGATGACCGAAACGTGTGAATCTCCAGGGGCTTTGAACCACAAGATCTTTAGCTTAGTCCGACATTGCTTTAACTTAATTTGCTAGGTCCTTAATTTTTTCTATCCGACCTTTCTTGGTAACTACTTGTTCTCTTCCGACTTGAGTTCTACCTGAGTCGAACAAGCAGAGAAATAAAGAATAAAGCGAGGGTACACAATTGCTGCAAATCGTTCGAGAAATCTGAATTGGCTGAATGGTCAGAGTGGTTCAGGGTTCGATTCCCGGCCGCCTCGGGGATTTTAATCGCTTTGGTCAAATCCTCTGACTCGGGGACTGGGCGTTTGTATTTTTCTCAACATGCTCCTCTTCATCTATACACCACACTACCAGCCACCAGAGAAACGGCCAAGAGTATAAATACAGTATATCCTCTTCAGAGGGTTGGCGTCAGAAAGGGTATCCGGCTGCAAAACAGGGCCAAGTGGCCATCTGGGACATATATTACACCCGCGAGCCCACCAGGGTGTGGGGAAAGCGGAAGAAGAGGAACAAAATACAACTAATCCTGGCGATTGAAGAAAAAACCATAATTTTGGCAGCAAGTGAGTGAAAATATATTTACAACACATGTCGTCACTGTATGCCTTTCAGCGTTCAGTCTGCAACCCTCTGTAGATGAATTAAACGCCTCCACAAGCCTCTATTTGAAACTCAGTTAGCTCTTAATTGTAAATCATGAAATACTGGGTATAAACATCGTCATCTTAGTCTCTCCCTATTTCTCTTACACTTCACGACCCAGTCCATTATTCTCCTAGGTAACCTATCCTCCATTCGCCTCACATGACCCGACCATCGAAGCCGGGTTATACGTACAGCTTCATCCATCGAGACGATTCCTAATTTAGCTTTATCTCCTCATTCCAAGTACCCTTCTGACATTCTTCCCACCTGTTTGTATTCGTGTTCATTCTAGCTACTTTCATGCCTGTTATTTCTAATGTCTGTTATTTCTAAGATATACTGAGTCCACCCAGCTTTCACTCCCGTAAAGCAAAGTCGGTCTGATAACAGTCCGGTGTAAAGATAGTTTCATCCGGGAGCCGACTTCTTCCGTACAGAACACTGTTCATCACAAATGCGAGCTCACTGCATTAGCTTTGTTACACCTTGATTCAACTTTACTTATCATACTACCATCCTGGGAGAATACGTATCCTGTTCCAGTTTTTTTAAAATTACCGACCCGACATCAGTTCTCTTAGGTTTCTTCTGTACTGACATTAGTTTACTCATGGAGAAGCTACTTTCCATACCATAATCATTTTCAAGTTCCAAGATATTAGATTGCAGGCTTTCAGCACAATCTGCCATTAGGACCAAGTCATCGGCAAAGGACAAACTGCTTACTACATTTCCACCAAACTGAATCCTTCCCTTCCACTTTATACCTTTCATTAGATGATCCTTGTGAACGATGAACAACAAAGGTGAAATATTAGAGTCTTGTATAACCCCTGTAAGTACCTTGAACTAAGAAATTCTACCATCAATTCTCACTGCAGCCCAACTGTGAAAATAAATGCTTGATTTTTTTGTTTTTATTGCTTGGATTTCTTTCTGCATATTTTCAGGATATTACTGAAGTCTATCTTTGCAAGATATCATATTTAGTGGGGCCATGATGGCAAGAGAGTTTAGTCATTCTTGGGTCACTGAAGTTCAATTGCAATTTTTCGGCAGTTCACCAGTGGCGTTTGTGATTATAATCCCCATGGCGCTGGATCCATAAAGGACTTGGTCTAGCAAGAGACCACTATTCATCTCGAAAGCCTGCAGAATGCGAAGTGACGCGTGGACAGCGCGACGAATCCTCTCAGCCGTTGTTCTTGACTTTCTAGTCCGGGGCCGCTCTCTCGTCGTCAGATAGCTCCGCATTTGACGCGCGATCATGACATCTCTATAAATTCTTAACCCTGTCGTAACATTCAGGAACGTTGCTTGCACCAGATTTTCAATAATAATTTAATTTTTTTGATAAGGAATTATATTTTGTCAAGAATTATGTTGCACCGAGTTCTTTTTATAGAAACTGACAGCTTCTAATTTAAGAAATAACGTGCAATGTGAACCTAATGTCTGTTGTAAATAATAATAATATTGTTACTGGCTTTACGTCCCACTAACTACTTTTACGGTTTTCGGAAACGCCGAGGAGTTGATTTACGTGCCAGTAAATCTACCTACACGAGGCTGACGTATTTGAGCACCTTCAAATACCACCGGACTTAGCCGGGATCGAACCTGCCAAGTTGGGGTTAGAAGGCGAGCGGCTCAACCGTCTGAGCCACTCACGTATATTACTAGAATTTACAGAAACGTAATGACCATGCTTTCGTTTCCTTTTTCTATCTTTCGCAAATAATTTAAGAGAGCTTGATATTAATTGTTTTTAAGATCAAGTCAATTTCCCCCTCCCGCCCCCCCCCCTGTCTTGGGGTCCATACAGTAGCATAGCCAGGATCACCCGATGGGTGGGGAGGGGGGAGTTATAGTTACGAAATGCTGATAGAACATAATGAGGGTGCGCTTGTGGTGCGCGTATGCATGTTGTGTCATTACAACTCGACTGATACAAATGAATTATGTTGCAGTACACTATAAAATCTTACATTAAAATACAGAACAAGAACAGTACAATCAAGGTCAACAGTTGTACAGCGACCTGTACGCTAAGTTTACAATCTAAATCCAATTTTCGAGGCTTCTTAGAAAATAGATTCAACAGATCTGTTGGTTTTACAATATTACGTCTCTGAATGCTTGTTAAGTTTATTGTTTACTGTCGGTTTCTCTTTATTTTATTTTTGAAAAATTCCATGGGGAGTCTAACCCCACATTAACCCACCCACGCATTGGCTACGCCCGTGGGTCCATAGGCTTATTTGGTATCCCGGTACTATAGCGAAAGGCTTATGACCCTGTCGTCTTGCCACTTTCACAACAATCATAACCTGAGGAGTGAGAGAATTATTTCTGTGGTACTAAGATAGAACCTGGTAAGTAAAAAAGTTGAATTTTCAGCTTTAATGCCAGTCTGGTAGATTTTGTGATGAAGGTATGATGGCAAAACCTGGCATGATTGTAGTGTCCGTAGAATATGCAGTCCACAAAATAAAGATTCCGATACTGTTCAGAACATAGCTATTTAGGCAACTGAGTGATTTGTTCTCCAAACTTTCTGAACAAAACCTGTTCCTTCTTTTTATTACATTCACAAATGTACGCCACTTCAAGTTAGAAGTCATTGAAATAGGATATAAATAGGAGCATGAATTTTTCGCATTAATTTATGTTCGATTTCGCGAAGGAGGGCTGAGCCTATCGCTTAAATTTCGCCTAAGTCATTTCCTAAAATTATTCATAAAATGGTCAATTCGTAACATTTGTGAATTATTTATGTGAAAAGTAAAGAGAAACAATACTGATAATCATTCATTGTTACTAATGTACTCTTGATTAGAATAATATAGCTATAATCAAAATTACATAACAAATTATCCTTTCAACCTACATGGCCATATCTTTCGGCCTATATTGCCATACCATTAAGTGATTTCCTAGAATATTAATACGAAGAGATACTTCTGTTGAAATGAGAAATCCCAATTCTGTCTGGTGTTTCCCTTCACACACGTGATATGGGAATACAATTTCAACGTTTTTTTCCACGAGTTTTGCTGCAGTTTCGCACTTATCGCAAAATAAGTCAGTTTACCTTTAAACTTGCCTTGTCGCTGTAATTCGCGAAAACAAAATCACCGATTTCTTAACCAGAATCATATGATTCGTTAAGATATCTCAAAATCGCCTAAAAATATTTTTGTCGAGTTTACCGTTAATGCGAAAATATTATGCCCCTGGATATGAATTTCAGGGAGATCGCCAACTTTTAAAAGCGCCTAGCGAAAAATTAAGCTCTTTGACATATCGCGTTCTGTCTTAGTTCCACAGATTTACTGCATTAAGTTATTGGCATTAACGGTAAGTACACGCGACGCCATATTATTAATATTATAAGGTTACGTTTTAATCATGCACTAACCCCTCTTTATCAATATCGCTTTCACATAACAAATAGCTCTTCTTGTTCTTGTGGATATAATAATGGCGACAGTGATCATTTATTTTTTCAATGCCCCCAATATGCGCCTCAACAGAGACTCTTAATGCGGAAATTAATCAGTCTTAACATACCTTTGCCCACGAGAATTTCAATCTTGCTATTCTAACCTTCGCCACAAATCATCACTATTCTTAACGAGTACCTTGATTCCACTCAAATAAAGATGTAATCACGCGATAGTAATTCAGTTGTTTTTCACGAATGCTTGGAAGTGACACATCTATAAGTTGCCTGGGCGAGCATAACGTCCCTCGTTTTTGTGCGTCATATACTTTTTTCTTAGTATTACCTGCTATCAAGTATTTTAATTATGCTAAATACTACTAGTGATGCGTGTGTAACTTAAAAGTGAATTAAGTGTGATATTCAGAAAGGCTTGTGACTGGGAGATAGAACAATCAATCCCAACCAATCTCCTCAAGTAAGAAAGAAAGAAAAAGTTATTGGCATTCAGGGTTCAATGAGGAGCTGGTAAGACCCACGATGTTCCCTGGCTGATTTCCCCCGGAAGCACCGCAGATTGCCCCCTACCACCATCTCCTATTCAGACGGCCGTGCAGTTTCGCAGGTGACCACTGGGGCGCTACGTACTCGAGCTGCCCGGCGGATAGCAGCGCCCTGGCGAATCGGCAAACTAGACGACAATACATAATAACAAGTTGATGTAATACTTTACGTAACATGTAACTCGTTTAAAGACAAGTAAAAAAAGAAGTGAAGTGGGAAGCGCCACGTAACTAGCTCCACAGACAGGTTCAGTGCCAGCAAAACAAAACAGCGCGCAACGCAACTTCTTAGATTACACAGCATTACCGCATTCGCGGAGTGACGTGGTTACTCTCAAGAGATTAGAACTGCGCTGCAAGAGATGACACGCGCCGCTGGAAAGCCGTCACCGAGTAGTCTTTGGCTTAACAGCGGCTAGTCTCGGCGCTAGGCTTGCAATTCTACATTCGGGAGGCGGAGCGGACAGTACCAACCGTCGGCTGTCTTGAGAATAGTTTTTCGTGGTTTTCCATTCTCCTGCACTAAGCCGAATACCGGGACAGTTCCTTTATAGCACACGGCAACTCCAACCTCACCTTCCCTGTAAATCACATAATCGACACAAATCTCCTTGGCCTTAGAGACTGCGTAAACGGTCTAGGAGGCTAGTCCCCACCGTCAGCTGTCCTGAGAATGCAGAGTGGGTCTCAGCTTACGAGTGGTCACGGCTGGTCCGTGGTCCGACAGCTCTGCACTCCGAACGGCCAACCGAGCAGAGGAAGGGTGGACACTGGCCACGGCAAGCCGTAGCTCTAGCCGTGGCTCTACACCTCTGTACTCGGGAGACAGAGAGGGGCTGGTCTCCACGTTGGGCCTTGGGGGGGATTGGAGAGGATATGCAGGGGAGAGGGAAGGAAACGGCAGTGACCTTAAATTAGGTACCATACCGGCATTTGCCTGGAGAAGAAGTGGGAAACTACGGAAATCGAACTCCATTTACTTATTTGACCTCCCGAGGCTGAATGGACCCCGTTCCAGTCCTCGTACAACTTTTCAAATTTCGTGGCAGAGCCGGGAATCGAACCCGAACTCCGGGGGTGTAGCTAGTCACACTAACCACTACACCACAGAGGCGGATCAAGGAAAAATAAAGAAAATTAATTTCGTCATATTAACAATATTTTCTTCGGACTGTAATGAAGTAACCAGAACACCCAATACCTTGTCAATCCGGTTGCATACCAGTACGGGCAAAAGTGATACACAGATGTAATCGCTACTTCACCCAGCAGAAGTAGGACATTTAAACTCTTCATTTGAAACGATTTTACTTGTAGCACTGCAGCCTTGAGAGGTCAACTGAGTAGAGGTGGGTTCGATTCCCACCTCAGCCATCCTCGAAGTGGTTTTCCGTTGTTTCCCACTTCTCCCCCATGCAAATGCCGGGATGGTACCTACCTTTAGTCCACGGCCGCTTCCTTCCCTCTTCCCTGCATATCCGTTCCAGTTTACCCATGCCCCTCAAGGCTGCTGTTCAGCACAGCAGATGAGGCCGCCTGGGCGAGGTATTGGTCCTTCTCCCAGTTGTATTCTCGACCCCGTGTCTCACACTCCAGGACACCGCCCTTGGGGCGGTAGAGATGGGATCCCTTGTTGAGACCGAGGGAAAAACCAACCCTAGAGGGTAAACGAATTAAGAAAGAAAGAAAGAAAGAAAGAAAGAAAGAAAAGAAAGAAAGAAAGAAAGAAAGAAAGAAAGAAAAAGAAAGTACTACAATAACTGTACATTTTCGGACATGAGTTCTTATTCAGAACTTTATCTGAGTACCCAGTTCCCTCTACAAGCCCTAGTAATGGGAGTTGCTGAGCATCCTGTATGTGCTGGAAACCTGCCTCGCAGACGATATCTGCTAAAATCCCTTTCAATCTACCACCGCTCTAAAGTGATTCGCAAGTTGATTACTAGAAATGTAATCGGCGACAGCAGATTTGTTACTGCCATGTTTTTTCTTCACATTGACGATTTTCAGCGATGCAAGGATAGGAAAGGGAAGGAAGCGGCCGTAGCTTTAATACCACCGTTGTAAGAGGTTATGAACTACTACATGTTCGACATTGAACGTTCATAGTGAAAATGAAAACCTACAACCTGTTTTACAGTCATTGACCTGGTCAGGGATGGAATGAATGAATCTTATATAGGCTATTAGTACGATGGTGAGCTTGCATCCGGGAGATCGTGGGTTCGAGCCCCACTGTCGGCAGCCCTGAAGATGGTTTTCCGTGGTTTCCCATTTTCACACCAGGCAAATGCTGGGGCTGTACCTTAATTAAGGCCACGGCCGCTTCCTTCCAACTCCTAGGCCTTTCCCATCCCATCGTCGCCATAAGACCTATCTGTGTCGGTGCGACGTAAAGCAAATACCAAAAAAAAAAAAAAAAAAAAGTACGATGGTGTCGCCACTCCCAAAGTGATTTATTAATGACTGATAGATGCCATGAAATGTGAATGGAGAGTGTTGCTGGAATGAAAGATTACAGGGAAAATCGGAGTACCCGGAGAAAAACCTGTCCCGCCTCCGCTTTGTCCAGCACAGATCTCACATAGAGTGACCGGGATTTGAACCACAGTATCCAGCGGTGGGAGGCCGACGCGCTGCCGTCTGAGCCACGGAGGCTCTAACGCTGATAGTATTATACACAATAGTTTCGTATCCTAACAGTGTGACTACTTGCCTGAATGGTCATCGTTGAGATCTTGGTTCAGAGTCCCGGGCTCGATTCCCGGCCGAATCGGGGATTTTAATCACGTCTGATTAATTCTTCTGTGCATTTGTTTTGTCACAAAATTCTCCCTTCCGTATGCAGATAACGCATCACACTACCAACTAGCAAACAAGCACACAATAGTGACTACACCCCTTCACATATGGTTGCCGTCAGGAAGGGCATTTGGCCATAAAACAGGGCCAACTCCACATGAACGACCCGCGGCCCCACATGTTGGGAAAAGCGGTAGAAGAAGAACTTATACTAACAGAAGTAAGCAGAAGCAATGGCACACTCACTATATGGATGGTTAATGATTATCTAGTTGTATTCCAACTAAAGAAAAAAGAACTATCTTCAGCTGTTTTTTTTTTGCTAGGGGCTTTACGTCGCGCCGACACAGATAGGTCTTATGGCGACGATGGGATAGGAAAGGCCTAGGAGTTGGAAGGAAGCGGCCGTGGCCTTAATTGAGGTACAGCCCCAGCATTTGCCTGGTGTGAAAATGGAAAACCACGGAAAACCATTTTCAGGGCTGCCGATAGTGGGATTCGAACCTACTATCTCCCGGATGCAAGCTCACAGCCGCGCGCCTCTACGCGCACGGCCAACTCGCCCGGTCTTCAGCTGTAATCCCATGATTGTCACATACCACTTGACAGGTGAGAAAGTGGAGGAAGGTAGGATACTGAAGTGTTGGTGGTGGCGATTATTGTTTTAAGAGGAAGTACATCTAGGCAAGTATCCTCTAATCAGAAAGGAATAATGAGGTCCGATACTTCGAAAAATGAAGGTATCGGCCGAAGGAAGACATAGGCCATCAAGGGTGTGAAAATGAAAGACTTCCTACACATCCGAACCTAATAACCGTCGGGGTCGCAAAAGAACAAGTGTTGACCAAGGGAGGTCGGATAGGACAGAGGAAAGTGAGGAGCCTGGCACAAGTAAATAGAAGCAATGCCGGGACTTAGCTAATGGCCCCATGGTCGCCAACTCACGCTTCCATGTAAAGAGACCAACTGGCCACTTTTAGTCGCCTCATATGACAGGCAGGAAATACCATAGGTGTTAGGACAGTAAAGAATCTAATGGATTCAGTCGCAGTAGTTCAGAGAAGCCGTGGGTACGAGATTGGAATTTAGATAGATTTTTGTTATAGGTTTTTACGTCCCACCAATTACTTTTACGGTTTTCGGAGACGCCGAGGTGTCAGAATTTAGTCTCGCAGGAGTTCTTGTACGTGCCAGTAAATCTGGCGACACGAGGCTGACGGTCGGTCGGTCGGTCGGTCGGTCCGTCGGTTGGTTGGTTGGTTGGACGTCAAAGGCGTACTAGAAAAATGATGGGTGAAGTATATAGTTTCCTTTTCATTCCCTCGCCAACACGGAAGGTGTTGTTACAGATACGTATCAGCAAAATTAAATTAATTGACCAGTGACTATTTCACACCATTCATTCCACAGACAGGTTGTAGAAGGAAGTGTGTTATTAGCATCCCCCATACCTCTTCAACTTCCATATTGTCGAAGTTGAGGATGAGACAGAGAAATGGAAGTAACCAACTTCATCTAGCCCATACTAGAGATGAGCGTAAATTATATTTCAGAATATCTGTGACCGGCGTATCTGTGACACGAAAATATCTGTGACTTTTATCGTGATTCAGTCACAGGAAGCACGAATATATGGTTATCGTCACGGTAACTCTTTGGTCGTGGGCGGTCAGTATGGAAATACTTCTACTAGTTGATATGATAACAATCTCGGGTAGTATTTTTCGGAATATTCGGGATTATTAGAAGTGGGAAAAATAATATTCACATTTATAATGTAAATATGAATTTAATAATGCATAGGAAAAAGGTACTTAACATGATGTGCAATAAATTCTTCTTCTTCTTAATCTGTTTACTCTCCAGGGTCAGCGAGGGATCCCGCCTCTACCACCTCAAGGGCAGTGTCCTGGAGCTTCAGACTCTGGGTCGGAGGATACAACTGGGGAGGATGACCACTACCTCGCCCAGATGGCCTCACCTGCTATGCTGAACAGGGGCCTGGCGGGGGGAAGGAAGCGGCCGTGACCTTAAGTTAGGTACCATCCCGAAATTTGCCTGGAGGAGAAGTGGGAAACTACGGAAAACCACTTCCAGGATGGCTGAGGTAGGAATCGAACCCACATCTACTCAGTTGACCTCCCGGGAATGAGTGGACCCCGTTCCAGCCCTCATACCACTTTTCAAATTTCGTGGCAGAGCCGGGAATCGAACCCGGGCCTCCGGGGGTGGCAGCTAATCACACTAACCACTACACTACAGAGGGGGACCGTGCAATAAATTAACAAGCGGAATGAGATTACCCGTCTCGTGTCTCTGGGATACCAATTATTTACAGTACCTAATGTAGGTTTAAAAATAAAATGACTAAAAATAATACATTTATGAAATTAATACAAAGATTCCTTCCACATATAGGGTTATTCAGCAAACTTGTCCACCTCAAACCACTCGTGAAATGTTAAAGATATTGACACTGTGTTTTCATTTTCAGTAATGGTTCCAAAGGGCTAATAATCGGACTTACAGTACTGTTTATGGCGTTATTATTTTCTGAGATCATGGCACTACTTTCGCTTTTTTTAAACAGTTCGTTCGTTCGTAATCTGTTTACCCTCCAGGGTCGGTTTTTCCCTCGGACTCAGCGAGGGATTCCACCTCTACCGCCTCAAGTGCAGTGTCCTGGAGATTCAGACTTTGGGTCGGGGATACAACTGGGGAGAATGACCAGTACCTCGCCCAGGCGGCCTCACCTGCTATGCTGAACAGGGGCCTTGTGGAGGGATGGGAAGATTGGATGGGACAGGCAAGGAAGAGGGAAGGAAGTGGGCCGTGGCCTTAAGGTAGGTACCATCCCGGCATTTGCCTGGAGGAGAAGTGGGAAACCACGGAAAACCACTTCCAGGATGGCTGAGGTGGGAATCGAACCCACCTCTACTCAGTTGACCTCCCGAGGCTGAGTGGACCCCGTTCCAGCCCTCGTACCACTTTTCAAATTTCGTGGCAGAGCCGGGAATCGAACCCGGACCTCCGGGGGTGGCAGCTAATCACGCTAACCACTACACCACAGAGGCGGACTTTTTAAACAGTACCATGCTATTTTGTACACATAGCCTTAAATTTATAAACATTACAAATTCATCTCCGTGATTATTTTGAAAATCGGACAAGTACTTCTCGGAAAAATATCATGTATTCAAACGTGCTTCATTCGCCAGCTGGGGACGAACCTGTTCGATTTCGCGCTACGGATGAAATATGAGCTGGCTGTTGACATACATACTTGCTAGATAGGTATTCTCTCTACTATGCTCATAAATACAGCATGATGAAATGTATGATTTTACACCATAAATAACGCCGTAGCTTCCGTGGCTCAGGCGACAGCGCGCCGGCCTTTCACCGCTGAGTTCCGTGGTTCAAATCCCGGTCACTCCACGTGAGATTTTTGATGGATATAGCGGAGGCAGGACAGTTTTTTCTCCGGGTATTCCGATTTCCCTGTCATCCTTCATTCCAGCAACACTCTCAAATATCATTTCATTTCATCTGTCAGTCGTTAATCATTGCCCCAGAGAAGTGCGACAGGCTTCGGCAGCCGGCACACTTCCTAACCTCTCCGCTAGATGGGGCTCTATTCATTCCATTTCTGACCCGGTCGAATGACTGGAAACAGGTTATGGATTTTCAATATCGCCGTAGGTAACTGGAAAATGAAAAACTGATATGGACATTGAGCTACAGCAGATAACATAGCTATATGAACATCTCCGGCACCATGGCGCCGGGTTCGATTCCCGATTTCGATTAAATGGTTATTTAGACTGACACGGGTACTGTCATCCTTTAACAGAAAATACAAGGAAAACAAAGAATTAGAAAAATAAGAAAGAACATCAGTAAAAAACGTGATCCAAGCACACAACTTAAAAGATATTTTGTCACAGATACTTCCGTCAGAGCTGATATATATATGTGACAGAAAAATATCGGTGACAAAGTAGCAGGCTGTGATTCATCGACCATCTCTGGCCCATACCGTATCATATTATATACTATATCCTACCTGAAGACAAAAGTGCACCAGAATTGCTCCTTGTTTCCGATCTTACTGCTTAGACTTTCGAGGCTGGAGCAAAGCACCGACGACAACAGGAGAAAGCCTTGTTTGAGTTATTTATTTAATACTGTATAGTAGATTAAACAGTAGGCCTACTTAGAGTGAAAAAGGATATTATTCCACAAAAAATCCTTAATTTAACTACTTCGCGCGCGCGAGTCTGATCGATTATGATGTCCCTAGTAAAATGTGAAGTTTGAACACCAAAGTGTCTGTTGTCAAACCTATTATTTGAGCTAAACAAGCAGAATTTAAAGTAAACATTCAAAAATTCCATCAGTGATTACGTCTTCCTCCCAGAACACAGAGAAGCTAAAGTTCAAGATCAACGATCGAGGTAGGACTACTAATAAGATGCGGAATGGCCATGGACTGCTGAACCGTGGGGGCCTTCACCGTTCAACATATGACTCCTACATCCGTGTGAAGTGATTGTGAGTAAACTCTGTGTTTACCCCGTATGGCATGATTACAGGGGCGTAACGTTAGGGCCTGGAGGGCCTGCAATTCAGGCGGGCCCGGGCCATTAAGGGGCCCCTCAGACTCCTCGCAAAGAAATACAAATAACATAATATATCTAGCCTAATGTCACTAAACAAGTGATCACGGAACGTTGCAAATGATGTATTGTGAATACTGCCCTCTCGAAACAGAGGGTGGGGTTCGTTCCTCGCAGTGAATAATAATGTTATTTGCTTTACATATCACTAACTACTTCTACGGGTTTCAGAGACGCTGAGGTGCCAGAATTTAGTCCCGCATGAGTTCTTTTACGTACCAGTAAATCTACCGACACGAGGATGACGTATTTGAGCACCTTCAAATACCACCGGACTGAGCCAGGATTGAACCTGCCAAGTTGGAGTCAGAATGCCAGCGCCTCAACCGTCTGAGCCATTCAGCCCGGCGATACATCTTACAAGCTATGTAAAGTAGCTGAACGAGGAGGGCTATGTTGTGACGCCTGTGTTGAGAAGCATTTCTCACGAGACCACTTTTTACGACTGCTGAATTACGTAGTGATGTATCATGCTGCTGTGCCGCCGAGTGTTAAATCAGCATATCGAGCCTCCTAGAGGCACTTTTACCACATCAGAAAGAGCTGACCCGCTCTCAATTTTTTGAGCCTATCAAAGGCCACAACAAACTTTACTATCAACTGCCCTCAAGGCACACTTACAAAGAAACAGGGGTATCTTGTACCCAACCTACTGGGCCTTCGTTGAAAAAGAATAGGTTAAGAAAATGGCCCAAAATGTAAAACAGAATGGAGGCGTGAATTTGCAAAGCTACTGACACAATCTTGAATTGACCTGAAACGGATAAATACATCAAGATTTGGCGAAATAAATTACATTACAGACAACGGTCCACCTAGAATTTTGTTTATAAGATTATATGAAGTTGCATTACAGAGAAAAGGGCTCATTCGATAGTGTTGTAAATTGACAACTCAGACTGCACATGTTTCCACTGTCCAACATCTATGATCTAACGTGTAGACTTAAATGGGCTTCCGTTGCTCACTTTAGAATCCGCGCAGCAGCTGTTTTCCTGCCTCTGAGAAGAACTTCTGTGGTTTCGCATGCCGAAGTTGCGGCCTTGGGAAATATAATGATGTAAGCAACAAAACCCATGAAATACCTTAGCAAGCAGATCATTTCTCGTTGATGCAAGCAAGGCTGAAAATAAGTCGCATGACTCTCTTGCAGTTTAAAATAACACAGGATGTTGCAGGGTTATAACTAAGACACTGAATAGAAGGATACTTCGGATTACGTGTTCAGAGTATGATTGCACTTGCTGGTTTACATCCAGTGTTCTGTCGCTAGGTCGCTAGGCTAAATCTATGACTGCTCAGTTAGTCAGTCGGTTAGTCCTTGGTGGCAAAGAAGTTTCTTTCGTTGAACTTTCCGTTGATTTGTATTTATTTTACTGATGGTTTCTTCTTTTTTAAATGTAGTTTACTTTGGTGTAGCGTAGTTTATTATGTACAGTTTAGAACTAGTCACAAATTCTTGTCTAAAATTCATCTTGTTCTGTCGGTATTGCGAGACTCATGTGATGACTGTTCCTGGTCCACTGACGTGTCTGTTGCTTGCCCCGCTGGCCTCTACCCAGTGCGTTAACAGTGCCAACGTATGTTTAATCTATACTAATATTATAAAGAGGAAAAATGTGTATATTTGTTTGTAACGGATAGACTCAAAAACTACTGAACTGATTTTAAAAATTACTTCACCTATAGAAAGCTATATTGCCAGTGAGTAATATGGGCTGTATTTTATTTTCAAAACAATTCGAGGGGGCGGGGACGCGGGGAGATATAAAAATAACATGCTAATATAGGCTGAATATCGAATTTGTCGTACAATGACGAGACAAAGCTCATTTTAAGCCCCTTGATGCAAAGAACAGAACTCGGTAAGCCATACGGGCCCGAAAGCCATGTTTTAAGGCTCTAAAACCAATCGTTATGGAGATATTGGCACCACACTACCCCTGCTCTAGGAATCGGATATAGAAATGAACTGCCGTGATCATGGCAACATCATCTCCAGGATTCTAGAGCAGCGAGATTATGCATGTACGTTTGGGCATAGCTGCGTACCAAAATTGGTACATGTTGTAAACAAGGTTGGGTTTACAAAAACACAACTTCTTTATTTACTTCACATGTAAAATTACAATATTTATACTAACAAAACTGAAAGTTATCTCGAAGCAAATTGAACTATGAATTTGGAAAAAGAGTCTGTCTTTGTACACTATATACACGTTGGAGTATTCACGTTCACTACTATTTCGGAAAGATAGTCCTTGTGACATGAAAAGTTCTTAATAGTCGAAAACTATCAGAAGCACTGACGTAAATATCTCAGAGAGTCCTTCCTTGTTGAAGTGTCTGAGTTCATTAACGTAAGTTCAATGATTGAAGAGTTCCTACTTAGCAAAACTAAGTTGATAATGGGAGCTCGCATTAGCTAGGGAATGATAGTGGCATATAATGGTAAGACTGGGCATGGACAGCGGAATATGCAAGAGGAGCGGTGACCCGAGGTGAGACCTCTTACTGCCAGAAATTCAGTCCACCTGGCCGAAGCACATTTTCAAGAGGAGTAGCCTCCGTGCTCGACGTAGGGTGTATTCTGGAGCTGGACACCGGGGTCAGTGGGCGTCTGGACAGACTAGGAGCTCCTTTTTATAGCACACACGACGTTCCAGGCACGCGCACTGAGAGCTGCGCGTCGAGGCTCGAAGAATAACACACTGGCACGCGTGTAGCTGGCTGGCGGATCGAGAAGGGAGCGACGGACATACAACCGTACACATATGAATTACTATCTGGAAAAAATAAACTGTTGTGTAAGACACTCATAGCACTCCTTTGGACGGGGATGCAAAGGGGGTGAAGTATAAAAATAATATATATAAATGTCATTGTTTGAATATATGTATGTATGTATGTATGTATGTATGTATGTATGTATGTATGTATGTATGTATGTATGTATGTATGTATGTATGTATGTATGTATGTATTACATCTCCTCATAAACCACTGGAGCGATTTCAACCAAATTCAGTACACTTATGACAGTATCAGGAGACAAACCGCGTGGAGGTAAGACTCCCCTAGCATCCTTATGTGCAGGGGGTGAAGGGGGGGGTAAAGTATAAAAATAATCTAGAGGAGTATCGAATTTCATAGTTTTCGTAGTCGCTGAAATGAATAGTGACAGTACGATTTTTTAAAATTTAATGTCAGGCCCCTTTGGGGTGGGGGGAAGGGTGAGTGCAATATAAAAATAATCGAAAATAGTGTCGAATCTACAGTTTTTGGGGTCACTGAGATGGATGGGGATAATCCAGAATTTTATCTCTTAGGGGCGGGGGGCGGGAGGGGGACAGTCTCATTGACAGTTGAAATCATGTACTTCGCATGGCTAAATACATATTGTTATCACTTATTAATGTTTGAGAGGATCAAATACTTCCCAGTAGATTCGAGCTTTCATAAGGACAAAGTTTTACTCGAAAATTAAATAACCGAGCTCGATAGCCGCAGTCGCTTAAGTGCGGCCAGTATCCAGTATTCGGGAGATAGTAGGTTCGAACCCCACTGTCGGCAGCCCTGAAAATGGTTTTCCGTGGTTTCCCATTTTCACACCAGGCAAATGCTGGGGCTGTACCTTAATTAAGGCCACGGCCGCTTCCTTCCCACTCCTAGCCCTTTCCTGTCCCATCGTCGCCGTAAGACCTATCTGTGTCGGTGCGACGTAAAACAACTAGCAAAAAAAAAATTAAATAACCTAAAATTTTAAATCAAACACATCTATATAATTCTAAAATTACATAATAGATCGTAACATATCAATTTGCAAGTCAAAAATGAATTCTATAAAAAATCACTTCACACATAACTAACTGGTAATACAAATCTTAAAGGTAAACATTCAGAAACTATCCGGGCAACGCCGGGTACTACAGCTAGTAAGTAATAACTTTATACATCAATCATATAAAGGACACATAAATCAGTCAGTCGGTCAGTCCTTGGTGATAACAGCGATCCCCTTCGTTCTGACTTTCCGTGGGTTCACATTTATTGCATTGGTCGTTTGTTAATTTGTATGTAGTTTACTTTAGAGCAGCGAGCATTCAGGACAGCAGGTATCATATCTCATTCTCTCAAAGAGTTCTTCGATACTTTTCTTTCTTGGGTTTCCTCTTGATATTTTTAACCAGAAATTTAAAATATGTTGCGTCACAGTTTGATGTCCGAGATATTCTGCTCTTCTTTTCCAAATTATTGGTGCCAGAGATCTTTGTTCTTCTCGCACTGTACTTTTCTCAAGAAATTAGTGAATTTATTGGTCCAAGTATTTTTGAACATTCATCACCACCCCTACGTTCCAGGCACAGTCCTGTTTCAAAATAGCACAACCATATACAGTTGTGCTTTGACCTTTTCCTGGCCAAATTATTTAAGAAGTCCGCCTCTGTGGTGTAGTGGTTAGTGTGATTAGCTGCCACCCCCGGAGGCCCGGGTTCGATTCCCGGCTCTGCCACGAAATTTGAAAAGTGGCATGAGGGCTGGAACGGGGTCCACTCAGCCTCGGGAGGTCAACTGAGTAGAGGTGGGTTCGATTCCCACCTCAGCCATCCTGGAAGTGGTTTTCCGTGGTTTCCCACTTCTCCTCCAGGCGAATGCCGGGATGGTACCTAACATAAGGCCACGGCCGCTTCCTTCCCTCTTCCTTGCCTATCCCTTCCAATCTTCCCATCCCTCCACAAGGCCCCTGTTCAGCATAGCAGGTGAGGCCGCCTGGGCGAGGTACTGGTCATTCTCCCCAGTTGTATCCCCGACCGAGAGTCTGAAGCTCCAGGACACTGCCCTTGAGGCGGTAGAGGTGGGATCCCTCGCTGTGTCCGAGGGAAAAGCCGACCCTGGAGGGTAAACAGATGATGATGATGATGATGATGATGATGATGATGATTATTTAAGAAATTAATTTTTGGGAACTAAACATGTTTTTGTAGTGATGGAAGGTCAAGGAATGAGACTTCTTGGTAATTGTTCAAATGCTGGAACCGTGAAAAAGTGGGAAGTATATATTCCAATCGCTGTCAGCATGCGTGACACAAATGTGGAACTATACTCCGCAGTAACCGAACACACACACATCAGGACACCGACCAAGTGGTCGCATGGCTCGGGTCATGTAGCTATCAGGTTGCATTCGGGAGATAGTGGGTTCGAACCCCACTGTCGGCAGCCCTTAAGGTGGTTTTCCATTTTCACACCAGGAAAATGCTGGGGATGTATTTTAATTAAGGTGACGGTCACTTCCTTGCAACGCCTACGCCTTTCCTACCCCATCGTCGTCGTAAAACCTACCTGTGTCGGAGTGACGTAAAGCAAATTAAAAAGAAGATCGGGACATAGTATGTGAATATGTGCATCCATTGTATACAACAAGAAGTACAACTAATTATCACTGAATACAGTTCTAAACTCTAACCAGCATTTCAGATAAAATAAGGAGTGTACGAAGTGAAGGCCAAATGAGTAATGCGTATCTACATTTGTATACTGGAAAGGTAATCTGAACACATTTATTTGCCAAGAAACAAGCTAGTAATTCATTACATTGTACATAATAAAATAAATACATAAATAACAGAGTTCTGGAGATGAATGAATATGGCAAATCCTATCATTTACCCATACGGAAACTTAAAAAGTGCTCAACCTATACCTGTAGCAGTACCGAATAATTTATGATAATGTAAATAGCTTAGAATTAGTTTCATTCATCTTTATGGTGTAGAAAATCACTTCACTTCCAAAAAATGCGCGCTCCTGGTAGCCATGACACTACGCATATGTAAACAAACACATTCACTATCCTAGAAACCGCAATATGCCAGAGAATATTTTTCCTATATTTTCTGATGACCACACCAGATAGCAGCACAAATCAAATGTGGGAATCGGGTCATGCAATGTCCTAATAGCGGAAAAAAATGTTACTGGGAATTATATGAGTCACTGGTCACGAAAGGGAACATATGCTTTAAGAAAGCGAAGTCCTGAACCACTGCGAAGCCGATGGAAGAAGAGTTTTAAAAGAATTTGCTTTTCGATGATTGTACGGTAGCTTCGTGGTCGAATGAACACATTAGGGAGGTTGGAGTAATCGAAATGCTTACTTTCCATTTTATCGGAATGCGTGAGTCTTTGTAGGAATAATTACTTGTTAGTGTTCTCAAAACTATGACTTAAAATCTTCATTTCTTGAGGAACAAGAACAACCTTGCCGTGCAACAGTCGTAAACTACAGCTTTTACCTTCAACGAACTTTATTTTTATTGGAATTCTGTTGGAATATCGAGAAATTCTAGTAGGAATTAGTTCTCCCTTGCTGGAAATACTGAATATCAGCCTTCATTTCATCCTCTGATTAGTGTTACGGGAGGTAGGTTGACGAACTATACTTTCTTTAAACGCAGTAAACACACGGAGCTCTAACCACAGGCAAACATAATACTGAGTATGTAAATAAATAAATAAATAAATAAATCACCGATCTACAATTAGGGCTGCCACCCAGGTGGTGGATTCCTTATCAATAGCTTACCTAGTCTTTTCTTAATTGATTTCAAGGAAGATGGAAATGCATCGAACATTTCCCATGATAAATTATTCCAATTTATCATTCGTCTTTCTGTCCGACTTGTTGGCTGAATGGTCAGCGTACTGGACTGGCCTTCGGTTCAGAGGGTCCCGGGTTCGATTCCCGGCCGGGTCGGGGATTTTAACCTTCATTGGTTAATTCCAGTGGCCCGGGGGCTGGGTGTTCGTGCTGTCCCCAACATCCCTGCAACTCACACACCACACATAACACTATCCTCCACCACAATAACACGCAGTGTCCTACAAATGGCAGATGCCGCCCACCCTCGTCGGAGGGTCTGCCTTACAAGGGCTGCACTCGGCTAGAAATAGCCACACGAAATTATTATTATTATTATTATTATTATTATTATTATTATTATTATTATTATTATTATTATTATTATTATTATTATTATTATTCGTCTTTCTACTGGTAACCTGCTGCCTATCGGAAGATTTACATAGGGACACTGTTCAGTACGAATTATCATACAATGAGTTAAGTGAATAAAATGTAGGCTAGCGTCTACTAACTACTTTTAACAGTTTCTCAAAGTATGCTGAATAAACATGGCGCGAAATCTTGGGAAACGCTAGTTGATATTAGCCATTAACTGAAGCTGGCATGTCTCCTACTTCTTCTTTTTCTTCTTAATCTGTTTACCCTCCAGGGTTGGTTTTTCCCTCGGACTCAGCGAGAGATCCCAGCTCTACCGCCTCAAAGGCAGTGTCCTGGAGCCTGAGACTTTCGGTCAGGTGATACAACTGGGAAGGAAGACCAGTACCTCGCCTAGGCGGCCTCACCTGCCATGCTGAACAGGGGCCTTGTGGGCGGATGGGAAGATTGGAAGGCATAGATAAGGAAGAGGGATGGAAGCGGCCATGGCCTTAACTTAGGGCCTACGCAATTACAATTGAGGAGCTATCTGCCGTTGAGACAGCGACCCCGGTCTAGAGAGCCAAGAATAACGGCCGAGAGGATCCATCGTGCTGACCACACGACACCTCATAATCTGCAGGCCTTCGGGCTGAGCAGCGGTCAGTTGGTAGGTCATGGCCCTTTTATAAATTCATCTCACGTCATCCCTGACCCCGTATCGAAATCGGGACTAAGGGGAAGACATGCAATGTTATATTCAGTAACAGGCAAGATTTTAATAACTGCGCAAGGTAGACGAGGAAGGAGAGAAAGGCGCAGACAAGGCACGCGTAAAGCTACCGCCACACCATAACTACAAAGTTGCCAGTCCCAGAGATTTATCTTCTACATAGTCTGGCTTCATAGCTAAGTGGTCAGTGCCTTGAACTTCAGTCCTCGGGGCCCCGTGTTCGATTCCCGGCCGGCTCGAGGGGCTTGGTATTTTTTCTGTCCCTAACATTCCTGCAACTCACATATCTCACCCGACATTATCCTCCACCGCAATAGCACGCAGTTTCCCATACATGACTACCCTCGTCGGAAGGGTCTACATCTTAGATCACAGATGCTGGAAAATGGAAACATCAGATTGAGTTGCCAATTAACGAACACTATCGAATAGTTCTTTTCTCTGTAAGCCAAGTTCACATGATAACTAATAAGGTGCTTTCATAATTCCGAATGTGTTTCTTCTGTTGCAAAATGATAATGACATCGCGTCTTAATGTATGTTTATATTAGTGCTTTAACCATTTCCCGCCACGAGCTTGCATTCGGAAGGTGTGTTTGAATTCCAGCCCTGAAAATATTTTGAAGACACAGAAGGTCTTATGGCGATGATGGAAAAGGAAAGGGCTGGGAGTGGGACGGGAGCGGCCGTGACCTTAATTAAGGTACAGCCCCAGCATTAGCCTGGTGTGAAAATATGAAACCATGTAAAACCATCTTCGGGCCTGCCGACAGTAGGATTAGAACCCACTGTCTCTCGAATGCAAGCTGAGAGCTCCATGATCGAAACCACGCAGCCACTTGCTCAGTGGTATCATCATCATCATCATCATCATCATCATCATCATCATCATCATCATCATCATCATCATCATAAATTTCAAGGATTAGGCCTGTTCCGTCTCCATCGTCACCTGATCCCTCCATCTTTTCTAGGGTCTTCTTACCCTTCTTTCTGACGTAATAACATCTTACGCAGGATGTATCAGAAATACTTGGATAAACGGAGGAGGCGCGTTCCTCACGCCAGAATAAGGAAAATATGTCCTGTGAATATACACTCTTAAATGCTTCGTTTCTAAGTTATTATTATTATTCTTGTTATTGTTGTTGTTGTTGTTGTTGTTGTTGTTGTTGAAATATAGGTTCGATTTACACTCCAACAACGAAAGTGTGTTAAAATAATCCATTTCGTTAGATATTTGAGTGATGTAAGCCATAGCGGGTTAGCGTGTTATACCCATAACCCGAGTTCGGTGATATTTACACGCTGAGAAAATCATAATGTGCCATGCCGTTCATGGTAAAAAAGCAGTAGACGGTTCCCACGTAGCAAACTTGAATTCGGCAGTGCACCCAACACCTGCGTTTGTACCTGTGATATAAGTGTAAAAAAAATTGTCAGTATTGAATAAAGAATGGGAAGCGCCTCGAAATAAACAATTGCCCTTAGTGATTCTTAGTGATTGCTGCTATACACAGCATGAATTAAACTATTACCGTAACCTAAACCGTTGGGATTACACGGAAGCTGTATCAGAACTGCTATGCAAAAAGATAATCTTCGATCTATATACAGTTTGCTTGGAAAAGGAGTTTATACGGTAATTCTCGGATAAGCAAAGAATGTAGAAAAATGCAGTGAAAGGAACATAACTTAATCCCTTCTCTTTGAGTTAGATATTATCGATCATAGGTACTTTTTTTCTTGCTAGTTGCTTTACGTCGCACCGACAGAGATAGGTCTTATGGCGACGATGGGATAGGAAAGGCCTAGGAGTTAGAAGGAAGCGGCCGTGGCCTTAATCATGACGCAGTCCCAGCATTTGCTTGGTGTGAAAATGGGAAACCACGGTAAACCATCTTCAGGGCTGCCGGCAGTGGGATTCAAACCCACTATCTCCGGGATGCAAGCTCACAGCTACGTGCCCCTAACCACAGGGCCAACTTTCTCGGTGGTATAATTATGAAATTTGATTGCAATTAACAAAAGAATGGGAAAGCTACACAGACTTTATAGTCGATGACACTTGCTACAGTTTTTGTATTAATGACTCTAAGAAATATGCAAATTTACTGTCCTTAATCGGTGAGTACGGTGGTCATGTTGAATTTCACTGCATTAGTGAATTATTTGCTGATCGTTCTTTTAGGTCATACAGAAATGATAAAACAAGTTTTAATTACGGTAATGCGACTATTGTTTGCAATTTACTTTTGTCTGGCCGTGCTGATATAGGTTGTTACAACACTGCAGAATTTCGTCCCGGATCCATATTTTTCCAAAAGCTGGCTCCCAATAGACAGCAAAATTCAGAGACCGATATATACCAACATATGATGCAAAAGTCTTTTAATTTGTTTGAAAGTTATACCAGTCGTATGGACAGGCATTGCCGATATGCTGTTACCGAAAAGTAAGAGTTACTTTTAAAACTCCATGGATGTGTCATCTTTCAAACTCAACAGTAAGACTGCATCCGAGATCAAATCTGCACAGCAATTACATTGCATGAAACTTGCATAGCTATGTGTGCATTACTGTGCGCAGATAAGACTCCTCAGAAACCTTATGGAGAGAAACCTTACGAAAAGTAATCGTACTTGGAAGATATTTGAGACAGATCTCGCCAGGACTTCCATATGCCTCTAAGAAAACGTTAATTCAAAGCTGTATTACGTTTTCTCCACGTTGGTCATAATATAAGACACTGCAGCTGTTTTAAAATATGCAGACAAAACTACTGTATATGAATTATACATTTTCGATTCTTTACTTCAAATTATTAATGGAGGTCATCGTTACTTAAATACGAATTTTCAGTAGAGACGAATTCTCAGAAATGTCCAGCGTTACACATTTACCATCCAGGCTAATATCAAAAGAAGCAACTGTATCAGAAATTTTGGAATATTTACAAGAACCAGTGTACAAATGTAGTGGTGAATGGATGTACACGAATGCCAAGATTTAAGAAAGGGGTGAGGCAGGGTTGTACACTCTCACCATGACTTTTCATCTTCTTTAATGAAGAAGCAATATGTATTTTAAAGGAAAAGCCCGAAGGAATAACGATAAATGGGAAAAGAATTCACAGTACTAGATTTTCTGATGACAGTTCCATATTAGCAGACTCTGAAGAGGAATTGAATAGAATGGTGAGTGTCCTGTATGTTACATTGATACAGGCTATTACAATAATAAGAAAACCAACATTTTAGTTGTGAGCAAAGGTGGCAGGGGAGCTAATAGAAACTTACGAATAGGAAATTCCAAAGTAGAACAAGTGCAACATTTCTGTTACTTCTGAAGACAACAGATACACCAAGGAAATCAAAAGAAGAATATCTCTTGCTAAACAGGCCTTTCAAAATAAAAGAAATCTTTTAACAAATACCCATATAAGTTTAGAAAAAAGGAAGGCAAAATCCTTTGTCCGGAGTGTACTACTTTATGGCTGTGAGAGCCGGACTATTAAAAAAAAGGAAAGAGATTCATTGGAAGCAACTAAATGTGGATTTGGAGGTAAATGGCGAGGACATGCAGGACTTTAAAAAAAGAACACGACGAATCGAGGTTTTTTAAAGAAAGTCAATGAGCAACGGAGACTGATAAAGGATATGGAAAGAAGGAAGTTAAAACTTTGATGTACCCACAAAAACACACACAAAATGCTGTCAGCTGTGTACACTGTTTTATTTCCAAGTTATTTACACATAATCATACACACACGCACTAATGAACCGCCATCTTGATAAACATCTGACTGCTACCGTAGCCTGTCACAACCAACTACCAACATAACCAATTAACATTGACTTCAAAAATTCGACCAACACAACTTCCACACAAGTCTCATTAAAACAACTCAACTCCACCCTGAAGACTGCCTCTTTATATACGTTGCTTGGCCAGGCTTCTAGAAGAATATGACACAATATGTTTTCTCGTAAATTCGAGAGTCTCCAATAGCCTATTTACAATGTAAGGAAGTTTCTACACAAATCTAGTCATACATAGCGTACTATTAATTGCGTGTTCTTACATTAAATAAATTCGTATTAATATATACACAGCAGATGTTTCATGACATAACCTCACAAATAATACGATCATGATTATACCAAATAAAGTTCGTACACAACTACGTAAATAATAATAATAATAATAATAATAATAATAATAATAATAATAATAATAATAATAGATGCAAACAACTTCATAGCCACACCTCACAAGTAATAATAATACGTGTTTGAACGAAAAATACTACGAAAGAACGGAAGAGGAAGACCAAGGATGACAAACTTAGAGGATGTGAGAAATTTGACGGGATATAAAGACTACAAGTGAAGAGAACAGCAAGATTAAAAGGAGAGTATTTGTAGCGAGCGTATGATGATGAATTGAAATTCAGATGGTGCAATGAATATTTCTAAATTTCTTATTATTGCCCCCCAAAGATGAAAACGAAGATGAAATAAATACTGAAGTTATAAATACTAAAGACATGCATCACAATAAAAACGTGAGAATAAAGGAAGGAAAAAACGAATTTCTATAGTTTCCAAAATAATTTTTAAACAGTCTGGATATAAGTGGTTTGAAATATACAAATTCACATTCAAGAAGGGGAACTATTGTGATATTAATATGACATTCAAGTGCTTCTCAAGACCTTTTAAACAGAGCACGATTTCTTGTGCGAAGTGTGTATGAAAACTGTCTAGTCCTTAAACATTACCACTGAAGGGATAGGTAAAGGAACGCTGATTTCAAGAATCGAACTAACACCACCAGGCACAACTCTTCCTTTTCATTTAAAATACGACAATTTCCTATTCGTCATGCTTTCAGTTTTAACAAAGCACAAAGGAAAACGTTAGATCGTGTTGGTATTTGTATCACACCCAGGTTATATACTCATGGCCAGTTTTATATTGCTATGTCTCGAGCGCATTCCTTCAATAATTTGAAAGTGCAAACAGCACCTGAAGGTAACATTACTCTTAATGTAGTACGTAAAGAAGTGCTTTAAAAAGAACATCGCATAAATCAATACGAGATCCGTTACTTATCACTTACAGGAAACTATTATAAATTATTTCTATGCTATTTCTATTTCTACATTTTTCAAAAAAGACCATCCGTCAAGTTTCGATGGGGTCAGTCTACTTATTAGATTTTTACTTTCACTTATTAGAACATCATGTGCTTCGTATGTGCCACTACTATTACAGTTTTCTACGGAAAGGTTATAAGAAGCGAAAAATAAATTAAAATGTCACTACACGAGGAAACCCTCTGTGCCAAGGACCAAAGACATTTCTTTCTACCGAATCCCTGACAGTTTCCAGGGCGGTCAGACATGGCCCTATGATACTGCTGAAGATTTAGGAGGAGCGGCTAGATTGCACCGGTACCAGTAATCAATTAAAACTCCCTCCTGTGGGGGCTGGGGAGGCTTCAATTATTAATGGACGACATACATACGTAAAATATCGTTTTCTATTACGAAGCTGGTGAAAAATAAGTATCGATCATAAGTCAATGATCAGCTGCTTCTGGTAACATCACCTACGAATCCCAACGTTGATGAACTGGTGAGCAAAAGAAAAAAGGCCGCATCCAAAAGCTTGAATAAGACAAAACCTTGTTTGATTTCATGTCATTTGGGACTATATTAATTAATTTTTAGTTATTTTTAATATTTATAATTTGCTTTACGTCCGGCCGACACAGATAAGTCTTACAGCGACGATGCGATAAGAAAGGGCAGGATGTGAGAAGGAAGCGGCCGTGGCATTAATTGTGCCATTCCAAATCCTCGGCATTTGACTGGTGTGAAAATGGGAAACCACGGAAAACCATATTCAGGACTCCTGACAATGAGGTTCGAATCACCATCTCCCGAATGCAAGCTGACAGCAAATACACCATAGATAATACGTGCCACTTTGCGAGATATCGCAAGACATTGATTGCCAGCGCACCTAGCGGAGCAGCCTTGAAACTGAGTGAAGTAGTACACTATACATTATGAATTATGCCTAAAGTGTCAGGTCCCAAGTCGTGGTTAAAAAGTGGTTACAGGAGTTTTCCCATTTCACATCGGATGGTAAAATATTATATTCTGTGACGTTTGCAGCAAAGAGGTGAGTGAAACTTGTTTTATATTTCCCTCTAATGAGTTATTATAAATTTAGGAAAGTACACACGGTTTTTAATCAATATCTATTAAAATACGTAAAATTGAAGCTGCCTAAAAATATTTTAGAACCTATTTGAGAGTCTATTTTAGGCAGATAAAATAACATTTAAACATCTAAAAATCTGAGATGTAGTATTATCTGCGCACTTTTTAACGACTCATTTGTGTACGGTTTTGAGGAGTAAGGAGGGAGCTCTCCCGGTTCCGGTAGTACTGCCAACAAAATGGAAATAAAATCTGAATTGAATCGATAATCTGATCGATCGATATGAATTTTCTAAACCTTTGTTATCTTAAACCAACAACTGTGTCACAAACACATTATATAACATTATACATTTCTCAATGCGAATCTTATTCCTAGAGTGAATTCTATAGTTTGGCTTTACTGTATAAACAACAACTGTGCTAGTACGTAAAGTGTACGCCAGATGTCGCACACCGATGCAGAAGCGATTCATAGTTTGTGTTTCAAAGGTTGCCAGTACGAATCTCGAAGGTTGCCGAGGTCGACCGATTCAGCACTAGGGTGTAAATCTATCGCTAAAAAGTGCGCAGATAATAATCACTATTGTATGTTTCTGTGGTGGTTGGAAGTGTATTGTGTTGTTTGAATATGGAGAGAAACGTGTTGGAAGAAACACAAACACCCATCCCCCGAGCCAAAAGAATTGATTTGACGCGATTAAAATCCCCGATCCCGCCAGCATTCGAATCCGGGGCTTTCTGAACCGAAGGCCTAAACGCTGACCATTCAGCCAAGGATTCGGAAAAAACGAAATCATTATTGAGTTTCATTATTTCTATCAGTATTAACATTCAACTTCCCTAGTAGAACGAAGCAAACATCATTATTTACTTTCATTATTTCAAAAAAATTTAACAAGCACATTCTGTAGTTTCAATCTTGCCGCCTGATGTTTAAGGTCGGGTCGCCAAGTGCGCTACTGTCAACATGTCCGTCACTTACGGGAGAACACCGAAGTGTCCAGTATTGTCTATACTAGTCCGGCCCCGCGGTGTAGGGAGCAACGCGTCCACCTGTCACCCGGCGGCCCCGGTCTCGATTCCCGGCAGGGTCAGGAGTTTTTAATTGTAATGATTAATATCCCTGGCCTGGGGACTGTTTGTGACGTCCTTAATCTTCCTTTCCTCACACACAACATTCCACACTACCGTCTCAATTCAATTACACGCAGGTTCATACAATATGTTACCAGTAGGGGCAAAAATCCACACGGGTCAACGCCTCGAACAAATAGCATTTAAAAAAACTGTCTATAATGTATTTGCTGATAGCTACGTGATCCAAGCCACACAGCCACTTGCTCGGTATATTTTTATATATTACTTCTTGAATGTTTATTTATGATGGAAATACACTTAACAATGGCGTAATAATAACGGCGTGTAGTCTCCGGAGAGGCCTGGAGCAGGTCTTTCGAGGTGATGCCGTAAAGGAGACCTGCACGTCTGCGAGGATAGGCCCTACCTAAGATGAATTCTAATACTGAAGACTGCACAAAAACCCAGACCGGGAATAGAACCCGGGGTCCACTGGACCAAAGGTCAGCATGCTAACCATTTACCCATGTATCCGGACTAAGAGTGAAATTTGACAAACTATTATACTTTAATCCTACATAATTAATTAGAAACATACAATATCAACAAAATTCTAGCATCTTCGACTGCAGAGGTGGGAGCAGGGGTTGGGATTATATAAAGAGTGGCATGGTGTGTACTGGGGATTGGCCACTTCTGTCATTGAACTCCACCATCCGGTTTGAGATCCATGAAAACCAACGTGAAGAAGTAGATTCGGAGAAGAGACTCCACTATAAGCCAACGATGGAGTATACCATACCACCTAAAAACCATTACAATATTCGTTTTAATGACTGGTGCACTCCATGTAGAGAACTTGAGCAAACAGTTTGAATCTTCGATAGACATTTCAACAAGCGTGAGAGACTATCAGAATATCGAGACACCACCCCAGTGTGCTGTAATGTTATCACTACCGGGCGAGTTGGCCGTGCGATTAGGGGCGCGCAGCTGTGAGCTTGCATCCGGGAGATAGTGGGTTCGAACCCCACTGTCGGCAGCCCTGAAGAGGATTTTCCATGGTTTTCCATTTTCACACCAGGAAAATGCTGGGGCTGTACCTTAATTAAGGCCACGGCAACTTCCTTCCCACCGCTAGCCTTTTCCTATCCAATCGTCGCCATAACACCTGTCTGTGTCGGTGCGACGTAAAGCAACTTGTAACAAATTCAATGCTAACCTGTGCGGTGGAATTTAATGAACGGTAAGCTTCGCTTGTCATGGTACTCTTTGTCCTCCATGACAACTTGCACTGATGTACGAAGAATTTACAATCAATCAATCAATCAATCAATCAATAAATAAATAAATAAACTGAAAGTATTATTCCAGACCTTGAATAACCCTGGTTTTTTCATTTCATAATATTATGAATACTGTGAATTAAGTCGCCGTTTACACAACAGGTTCATAACTAGAAATATTAAATTATTATTATTATTATTATTATTATTATTATTATTATTATTAAATTATTAAATAAATAATTAATTAATTAAATAAATAAATAAATTAATAAATAAATAAATAAATAAACTGAAAGTATTATTCCAGACCTTGAATAACCCTGGTTTTTTCATTTCATAATATTATGAATACTGTGAATTAAGTCCCCGTTTACACAACAGGTTCATAACTAGAATTATTAAATTATTATTATTATTATTATTATTATTATTAAATTATTAATTAATTAATTAATTAGATAAATAAATAAATAAATAAATACATAAATACATAAATAATTAAATAACTAATTAAATAAATAAACTGAAAGTATTATTCCAGACCTTGAATAACCCTGGTTTTTTCATTTCATAATATTATGAATACTGTGAATTAAGTCGCCGTTTACACAACAGGTTCATAACTAGAAATATTAAATTATTATTATTATTATTATTATTATTAAATTATTAAATAAATAATTAATTAAATAAATAAATAAATAAATAAATAAATAAATAAATAAACTGAAAGTATTATTCCAGACCTTGAATAACCCTGGTTTTTTCATTTCATAATATTATGAATACTGTGAATTAAGTCCCCGTTTACACAACAGGTTCATAACTAGAATTATTAAATTATTATTATTATTATTATTATTATTAACTTATTAAATAATTAATTAATTAAATAAATAAATAATTAAATACATAAATAAATACATACATAAATACATAAATAATTAAATAAATAATTAAATAAATAAACTGAAAGTATTATTCCAGACCTTGAATAACCCCGGTTTTTCATTTCATAATATTATGAACACAGTGATTTAAGTCCCCGTTTACACAACAGGGTCATAACTAGAACTATCAATATCTAGCTAACGCTGTTTGTCATTTAAATAACTGTTTTTGTCTACCATGATGCGGGATGATCTCATAAAGGTCATGTGTGCGACAACCGGGATGTGTAATAATATTATCGCAGAGCAATACCAGACGTGACCAACTTTCTAGAACCGCTCCAAACGGTAGCTACAGGAGAACTTATTAAGTCCTGCGAGGGAGCACATTAAATCCATAATTTCATGCTTAAAATAACAAGTTCTTGAATACATTAGCATAACACATAAGAGCCGCTAAATTACTGGTCACGGAATTAAAAAATAAAAACAAAGACTTTCATGGACTAATTTACAACAGCGTGACAAGATTTAAAAGAGCGTGGGAGGTGTCACGGCTTGTTCGATCGCTTCTGGTCGTTCCGTCAAGCTCGCAGAGAAGACGTAGAGGATTTACGACTCCAGCAATCATGTTTCGGAGGTTCAATTCTAGCAACAACAACAAAAAAACATGAAATGGCGTATGGCTTTTAGTGCCGGGAGTGTCCGAGGACATGTTCGGCTCGCCAGGTGCAGGTCTTTTGATTTGACTCCCGTAGGCGAGCTGCGCGTCGTGATGACGATGAAATGATGATGAAGTAAAATAATGTGAAAATATTATTTATATTATAATAAAATGCAATGAATGTAGAGTAATAAGTACAGCGCATGAAGACAACTACCAACCAAACAGATAGTCCGCAGTGTTAAGTGATGAGTATCGCGTCTAAGAATAATAATAATAATAATAATAATAATAATAATAATAATAATAATAATAATAATAATAATAATAATAATGTCCCCCTCTGTGGTGTAGTGGTTACTATGATTAGCTGCCGCCCCCGGAGGCCAGGTTCGATACTGAGCTCAGCCTCTTGAGTTCAAGTGAGTAGGGGGGGTGTCCGATTCTCACCTCAGCCAACCTCGAAGTGGTTTTCCGTGGTTTCCCATTTCTCCAGGAAGGAAATGCCGCGATGGTACCTAACTCAAAGCAACGGCCGCTTCCTTCCCTCTCTCTTTCCCTTCCAATCTTCACCCTCCCCCCCCCCACGAGGACCCTATTCAGCATAGCAGGTGAAGCCGCCTGGGCGAGGTACTGGTCCTCCTCGCCAGTTATATCCTCCCGACACAAAGTCTCACGCCCTTGACGCGGTAGAGGTGGAATCCTTCGCTGTATCTGAGGGAAAATATCAACCCTAGAATAATAATAATAATAATAATAATAATAATAATAATAATAATAATAATAATAATAATTGTACCCAGAGGTACACTTCGTCCCCGTGCATTTAAATGAAGCGCCTTAAGGAACGCTATCTATCACATGAAACTTGAAACAGCTAACGCATAAAGTTGGGACATTGATCAGAAGATGTCACTATTAAATAACAGAATAATACGTTATTTCAAAGTTTCCTAAACTGACTGGATTTCTTTGTTTTGTTTTGTGGTACATCAAGAAGTTCGCACCCTTTACCACAGATGTCTCTACTAAAAACTGAGGTCATGCAGTCTGGTGTAAAGTGGAATAATTAATGATTTAAAGAAGTTTTATGTTTACAGTTTTTTTCAAGAGAATTGACTTTCATTTAGTTTGATACTTCAAGGTTTGCAACACTTCATTCTCATTCCGCCAGCTTTGAGTCTGGCCAATCATAAATTTGCTTTATTTATTTTTCAGCCAATCAAACGTTTCTTGTACCTATTTTACCTGCTAACAAAAATGAGAGGGTGTGTCTGGATTTAGTCCAGAGCCTTCCCGAACCCTCCTCTCGGGTATAAAAGCCGCGGCTTTTTTAAGTTACCTTATCTTATTTCTGTGTGTGTGTGTTAAGACAGGAGGCGAGGTGCCTCATTCTTCGGCAGGCAGAACATCAGCCCAGGTAATGGCCACCAGTTTTCTATCTCAGAAGTTATCTCCGCAAACTGACCCGAGGAGAAGGTTCCAACCTTTAACTATGTAACCGTCTGATTTCTAAAATATAAACTTTCTTTCTTTCTCATGTAATATTTCCTAAAGATTTAAACTGTAAGTCGGGGATAGAGAGTGCGTCACCCTCTCGAATTCCCCTTCAATTTATCTTGAGGTGACTACGATTTTGTAACAGTTTTTTTCTTTTTCCCTGTAAATCATTAATTAACTTGTTCTTCGATTCACCTCAGTAGTGTGGGATTAGCCTCTGCATCATCGGGCCGCAAGCCCAAGTAGGGTTTTAAACTTGGTTTTCAAGGAGCGCAAGTGGACGCCTCCATACATTTTTGAGTTTGGGCCAGTAATTTAACCAGTTCTTCTTTTTCACGTAGGCCTAGTAGGATGGGTACTAGATACCCCTGTGTAAACTAAACTGTAAATTGTAGGTTGGTCCTAGAGAGGCCAGGAATTGTAAGGTTTTGTGTAAAGTTGCCTTGAGTAGGCCGTAAGAGTTTGGGAGCACAGTCTCCTTGGTTGAAATAGTACAGCATGTAAGCTCTTGTGAAGGTCTGTAATAGATTTCTGTGTGCTATTGAGTGGGTCCTTTGTAAGGCAGTATTTTGCAACCGTTGGAGCAAAGTGCTCTTGAAAATTGTCTTCTGAGATATCTCTCCTTATCTAACTAAACGCAACATCAGCGTCATTGGAAACTTGTTAATTTGGAGCTTGAAGCTCAAAACTTGTAAATGACCAGTCCTTGGATTTTCTATTTTGTATCAAAATTGCTCTGTACCTGACATTCTGTTCTTTCACCAAGTGAAGCATTTTGTTTGCTAACATTTAATTTTCTGAAAAGAAATATAACCTTTATTTTAAAGTTTTAAATGAATCTTTGACTTTCGTAGATAGACCCATTCCAGCCCACACCTTCTTTCACCTCTCTCTGCTCCACGGTAACTCAGTAATAATAATAATAATAATAATAATAATAATAATAATAATAATAATACAGTAAAATGTGCCTTTAGCGGACCTTTATGAACTGGAAAACTGTCCACATCGGAAAAGTTTAATAATAATTAATGTTTATTAGTTTTTACGTCCCACTAACTACTTTTACGGTGAAGTCAAATAAATATTTAAATGTATTTATTCCACCTATTCAATACATAAATAGAGATTTTAATTAAATTAAATCTTGAATAAAATTATAGGGACATGTTTAGCCCTTTAATTAAGGGCATCTTCAGCCTTAATCTCAATCTGAAAAGTAATTAATCAGGTATCTGTTTGTATTAAAATTACATATGAATGTGAGGATGATGTTGGAAATGTGCTTCAAATGGTGAGCAAATGGTTAACAATAGTTATGATATTCTTAAAATGAAGCCTTAATAAAGCCTTAAAAACAAATAGTCGTAAATTTATACACTTTCTTGAAAGTCCTTGTTTAAAACAGGTACCTGATTAATTACCTTTCAGATTGAGATTAAGGCTGAAGATGCCCTTAATTAAAGGGCGAAACATGTCCCTATAATTTTATTCAAGATTTAATTTCTTAATTAAAATCTCTATTTATGTATTGAATAGGTGGAATAAATAAATTTTAATATTTATTTGACTTCATTGTACATTTCAATACGGACCAAAACATGAGAATTATAGCATGTAATACTTTTACGGTGTTCGAAGACGCTGAGAGTCCACAATTTAGTCCCGCAGGAATTCTTTTAGTGCCAGTAAATCTACTTATACTAGGCTGACGTATTTGAGCACCTTCAAATACCACCAGACTGGGCCAGGATCTAACCTACCAAGTTGGAGTCCGAAGGCCAGCGCCTCAACCGTCTGAGCCACTGAACCCGGCGGAAATTTTTTCCCGGTCCGTGAATTATGGTTTAATATTCATGTAAGTTTACCTGTATTTAGCGGAACATACCTGACGCGGAAACAGAAGGAAATTTAGCGACTATAACGGAAAAAATATGTACATTTCCTTCTTAGCCCCTTTCAGTACATGTGTATTCCAAATTGATCTAAGATGGCCGAGATACTGATTGCTACAGCAAACTCTCAAACAGTGTAATTATGGTAATGTCAATGTAGTAGATTACGTGGACACTGATCAAGAAGCTGAGACAGATGTGGCGTTGGAAAACACGAAGAGTTCGTCACACATCACGTCCAAGGAAAGGAACAAAATTTGATGGCGATGAAGACCAGAACAAAGACCATGAAGAAGATGAGTGACGTAACTTGAAGTCCTACCGACATGCTCTATCAGCCATAAAGAACATTCAGTCCACCGGTAACGAAAAATGACGCGGAATTGTTCGACATGATTTGCCGTGCCCGTATTTTATTTGACAACTGTGCTACCAGGGATAGTTGTGTCCAGCGTACAATTCTGGATTACTGGAAGAAGTAAATGACAGTACTGTACAGTGTTACTATTGAAGTTATTTAATATAAAACATGCAGTATGTATTAAATAACTCTACACGGTGACCTAACATTTGACGAAGCAATACTTTACGGAATATAGGACGTAGAGAGATAATAATTGACGCACGTGGTTGGCGTGACATGGGGAGTTTACTGGCAACAAAATAAAGTACGCAAAATGCCCAACAAATGACGCTTCATGCGATACACAAGCAATAATTAGCATAACAATCTAGGTTTAGCAAAGACGATGTTCTTTATAACACATGCTCACCATGTCGGCCGTAGTCGAGGGACAATGTTGTGAACAGCATATCCGTAGGTATGATGAGAAATTGCCGTCGAATGTTGTATATAAGCATCCCTAGTGAGGTCGGACGATCGCGGTGGAGTTGCGACTTCAGGTAACCCCACAACCAATAATCACACTACTGGGGTCGGAAAAACGGGCAAGCCAAGCATGACATGCCGCGATTGCAGGCGCATCGGACGCCCTCTCTTACGACAGCACCTTTTGTACCATACACGGGTCTCATGCGGCATCGACGTGTTGCTGTCCAGCGCCATCTGTTGGCCTGTTTGTGCACTCGTTGTTGGTGTTAATAAAACCTTATGTCATGCCAATCATGTGTGTCACCTCTCTACCTCCAATATTCCGTGAAGTGTCCAGCTCCGTGGCTAATTAGTCAGCGTACTGGCCTTTGGTCACAGGGGTCCCAGGTTCGATTCCCGGCAGGGTCAGGAATTTTAACCATCATTGGTTAATTTCTCTAGCACGGGGACTGGGTGTATGTGTCGTGTTCATCATCATTGAATCCTTATCACGATGCACAGGTCGCCCACGTCAAATCGAAAGACCTGCACCTGGCGAGCCGAACTTTTTCTCGGACACTCCCGGCACTAAAAGCCTTACGCCATTTCATTTCATTCCGTGAAGTACTGCCTCGTCAAATGTTAATCGATTTTCGGGTCATCCTGTATGCACTGTACTACTGTGCACGCTGAGGTGGTTCTAAGCAAGAACGGATTTGTGTTAGAGCTATATATAAGTCAGATTTATATATAAGTGTATATAAGTGCGTGATTAGATTCATTATTGTGTGTACTACCGAATATAATCATATAAATACACCGCTTGACTAACGGAGGCATGTACTTATGGTTTTTCTCTTATTTTTTAACCACCTTTAAGAACCGAAACCATGTTTACAGCGAAAAAATCCGATCCCTTGCGTTCCCGCCGAGGACAGGTTTTACTGTAACAATAACCAGGCCGTGCGGTTAGGAGCGCACAGCTGTGAGCTCGCATCCGGGAGATAGTGGGTTCGAACCCCACTGTCGGCAGCCCTAAAAATGGTTTTCCGTAGTTTCCCATTTTCACACCAGGCAAATGCTGGGGCTGTACCTTACTTAAGGCCACGATCACTTCCTTCCCATTCCTAGGTCTTTCCTGTCACATCGTCGCCATAAGACCTATCTGTGTCGGTGCGACGTAAAGCAAATATCAATAATAATAATAATAATAATAATAATAATAATAATAATAATAATAATAATAATAATAATAATAATAATAATAATAATAATACGGCCTCAGCTACCGTGTACACGCATTCTGATTTGACGTCATTTAGGCTCCCTGCGTGTCTGTTTCAGTAATGCATTTTACTCTACCAGATGCTAGAAAAATCGGAACCGTGTTGGGCGATCTCTGGCTGTGTTTTTTGTCAGGCCAGGAATGATGGGATGCATCAAACAGGTCTTGCGGGCTAATGGCTCCTCTCATACACTACCTGTCACATACACTACCCTACGTTCTAGGCATAGACTACATAGCTAGAGCCTTGCACTGATGCGGATATCTGTGGATAATTTAGCTGATAATTTCTAAATAATGACGTTTTTTAATTTTCACTCTGGTATACGCAATGATATGGAGGAACGATGATATATAAAGAGTCTTGAGATCATAAAGCCGTAAATCTGACTTAAGCCTAACTGGCTCCTGCCCGCAGTTACTGGAAGGAAGGAAGGAAGGAAGGAAGGAAGGAAGGAAGGAAGAAAGAGAACTGCTCAATATGTCAGCATTTTTCACAAGAGGAAATCCCACATAAACCTGTGACTGGTGACAGGTACCAGTCCTATTGCATTATGTTAACAGATCTATTCGTTACAATTCGCGGATAACTATTCGCGGAAACATCTAAGGATAACCATTCGCAGATGCGGATAATATTTTCTACATATATCCGCGCTAGGCTCGATACATAGCTGTCCCTTCCCAGATCTTCCAGAATGAGAAGTGACCAAAAACATTGTGAACTTCTTCATTACTATAATTATTGTTAGATTTTACCGAGCAAGTTGGCCGTGCGGTTAGGAGTGCTCAACCGTGACCTTGCATCCGGTAGATAGTGGGTTCGAACACGACTGTCGGTAGTCCTGAAGAAGGTTTTCCGTTATTTCCCATTTTCACACTAGGCAAATACTGGGGCTGTACCTTAATTAATTCTAGCCCTTCCTTATCCCATCGTCGCCATGAAACCTACCTGTGTCGGAGCGACGTAAAGCAAAACTGTATTGTTAGATTAAATGTTCCTTCCTCAGCTGCTGGAGTTCCGTAACTGTAGACTGAGAGCATTTATTCATTGATTCATCCATTCATTCACGCATTTAATAATAAGAGCTATCTCCCCAGTTGGTGGTTGTCTGTGACTGGGAGAGAGACCTTTTTTTTTTTTTTTTTTCAATGCATGTATGAATTCAGTTCATTCATACGATCATTCAATCACTCATTCATTAACGAATGCTCTCTCCCCGGTTGGTGGCTATCCGCGATTGGGAGAGAGGAGTGTGTTCATACAATCAAACAATTCATTCATTCATTAATTTATTCGTTCTTTCATTCATATAGTCATTCAGTTAATTCATAATGTCTATCGTAAGCTAAGGATGTAATTATTCAGATTCGTGATACAAATAAGTACTTGCATTAACACAAATTAATAGGGGTAAGTTACTGGACATGTTGTCCTAGACTAAATAACAGTGCTAGTCTAGGACAAAAATTAAAATCTTAGAAAATACAATTTATAGATCTGGCGTAATTAGTGAAAAAGGGGTAATTGTAATATTTAAGGTAGCAATAGATAAATGAACTGTAATAAAATCATGCATGTACCAAAATGATACATGATACATGATAAGTGATTACTCTCTCCCTATTTCCTGGCGATCTGGAACTAGGGGATGGGAGTATTCTATTCTATTCTATTCTATTCTATTCTATTCTATTCTATTCTATTCTATTCTATTCTATTCTATAACCATTGCTGATACATTACGTTTCAGAACACACTTTCACGCTTATTACTATCAGGACGTGTCCTTCGAACAAGATGATCCCCTAAGGAATCTGATAATGATTTCTCATTAGAGAGAACGTTTGATTCAACATTCCTGTCCGACATACACAGATACTCATATTGATGACACCGCATACATCGAAGTTAACAGACGATGAGTCTGGCACTACAGGGCGTTTGCCTACGAAGCGACCGCTGCACAACCCGAAGGCCTGTAGATTACAAGGTGTGGTGTGGTGAGCACGACGAATCCTCTCGGCCGTTATTGTTGGCTTTCTAGATCGGGGCCGCTATCTCACCGTCAGATAGTTCCTCAATTCTAATCACGTAGATTGAGTGGACCTCGAACCAGCCCTGAGATTCAGGTAAAAGTCCATGACCTGGCTCGGAATCGAACCCGGGGCCTCCGGGTAAGAGGCAGGCACGCTACCCCTATACCAGGGGGCCAGCACATATATTGAACGCACCGTTTAAATCCTTATGATTTTACATGTTAAAAATCCTCTATACATTGGACATCCCTCAACTCTGGATACTGGATAGCTCTTAAATGACTGTTTGGACAGGTTCAAAACTAATGCAATCGAAATTACACGGACGGTCCTAGGCGTAATTCGCTGGTACCATGGACGCGTATAAAGAAACCATAGCGAAAAGTTTCCATCATGCAGAATGTGTGCCCCAGTGAACTGAAGAGAAAGAACCATCTCCCACAGATAACATCTCGTCAAGTGAGAAATTGAAATATCTCCTTGAAGATTATAGCAGTGGATTGTCAGACGTTGGTGTTTTTAGTAATTTCGATAATGTGTTAGAAGTCCACGGTGATGTTTCTGGAACAATTGATAGAGTATTACAGGAAGCGATGAAACGATTCATTCCGAAGAAAGATTGTCTTTATAATAATAAGAATAATAAGAATAAGAGGAGAATAATAATAAGAATAAGATTAAGAATAAGAAACAGTTGGTGTCCCCACAGAGCCATCTCCTCATCAAAAAGCTGTGCTGTGTACTAGTGATTTGGAACGTTATGTGTTTGTTTATAACCACCAAAAATGGTTGGAACTTTATTCGGATTACGTCGGAAAACTGAAACAGAATGGGCACGTTCAAAAATCGAAAAATCAAATCAAAGTCTTGTGACTGATTTTATTTTACTAAGTACTAAAGGGTGAGAACTGTACAGTACAATATGCAAAATAAAACATGGGGCAATACTGTAGTGCTTGTTTACAGTTTTAGTAGGCAAAAAATTCAGTGTACTGTACTGTATATAAATTGAAAGAACCACTGTTGTTGTTGTTGTTGCTGTTGTTGTTGTTGTTATGATGTATAATATGTAGTATACAGTGCATACTAGTTCAGAGTTTTTCCTATCCTGCACCGTTCGTGTACTTTTGAAATACTGTACGCCCACCTTATAAATTGAACACCCCTCTACATTGGACGTATTTTTAATGAACCGTAGATGTCCTACTTAGAGGAGTTTCAGTGTACACGAGAAGCGATTGAACACGATATGCCAAGCTCCTTGCCTGAGCACAGCACCATAATTCTGGATGTGTGCCACTTAGTTCCACTCCTGATACGGGGTCGGGGATCAGCAACATTATTCTGATCGAGATATTAGTACAACACAGCGTATTTCTCATGTTAATGCCAACATTTTCCAAACCTTGATCTGTAGTGTTATCCATGTGGACTTCACCAGTTTTACAGCCGGATACCCTACCTGACAACAACCGAATGTTGAGCCAAAGGAATAAAAAACAATCACCACCACCACCTAGGTCGACCGGCCATGATCGATTAAACTCAGCCGGCTTAGACTGTTAAGGCCCTGGCTTTCTGAATCCAAGTTAGCAGGTTTGATCCTGGCTCAGTCCGGTGGTATTTGAAGGTACTGAAGTACGTCCCGTTTCGGTACATTTATCGGGCACATAAAAGAACTCATGCGGGACAAAATTCCGGCACCTAGGAGTCATCGGAAACCTAAAAAGGCAAGAACATTATTACTGATTAATTAGAACCCGGATTTTAATTCAGTAATAGGTTAAAATTCAAACTTATTCAAGCGAGTAACAAGTATACCCAAATCTGGACAAATGTTATGCTTGGAGTTTTGCATAAACATGAGGGGTTCGGCTCATCAGAACCCCTAGAATTTATGTTACACTCACGGAAGAGCGGTCTAGACGACATCGGTGGTGGTAGTAGTGGTGGTGGTGATTATTGTTTTGAGAGGAAGTAGAACTAGGCAACCATCTAACACTAATCAGAAAGAAAAATGGAAGGGATCCGACACTTCGAAAAATGGAGATATCGGCCAAAGGAAGACAAGGGCCACGAAGGGCGTGAAAATGAAAGACTCCCTAGCCCTCGCAAACCTAATAGCGTCGGGGTCGCAAAAGAACAAGAGTTGACCAAGAGAGGTCGGATAGGATAGATGAAAGTGAGGAGCCTGGCACACGTAAGTGGAAGCAATGCCAGGACTTAGCTAAGGGCCCCGTAGTCACCAACCCACACTCCAAATTTCAGAGCCCCTGGGGCCCCTTTTAGTCGCCTCTTATGACAGGAAGGGGTTACCGTGGGTGTTATCGTATCGCCCCCACCCATAGGAGGGGTAGACGACACCCCCTAATAACCAGGGATAGGAAGTTCATGAACTATAAACTGTATAAATAGCATGTATGCATTTATGCCCTAAAACGTACCGAAATATGCAATAAAATAAGCATAATCAATTTGAGGATATTTCCATAAAATATAACTATTATCTGTAACGTACGTCGTTATTCTTTGGATTTTGAAGTGCCAGCCTCATCATCGGTGAATTTTTCACTATTTTAGTTAACGAGTAGGCAGTGAGGGATGCCTTCCATGGTCATTCTTGGTCTGTTGTTTCCGAGCAAAGCTTCGTAACATGAAAAACTCCGTTCATCATCGCACGAAGAGACAGGGGCGTTCACTAATGCTGTTACATCAATTTTATTGTTGGTGAAGGTCCTCAAAAAGAAGCTAATTTCCTATACAATCGGTACTGACTTTTCAGTTTCTTTGTAGCTAAACAATAACCTAAAACAACTTGGTTTAGTGTAAAATAGCAAAATTGGCAAAACAGATTCGCAAGTGAGTGTGGGGAAACACGGAGACTGCATAATAGATACCTGACTTCCAGCTTAATACTTCCCTGCTCGCTATCCTGCTATTCCTTGATAAAACATGTTCCCACTCCATACTGCTCAGCTAAACGCTCATTTCTTATCTGAATGAGCTCTCTTATTTATGAGTCATCACTGTCATTAATCACATTCCTTGCACTCGCGGAACATATTACACATTAGTAGAACGTGTCAGGGCATGCATATATAGGCACAATAAAAATGATAATATATTTTTAATACGTCAATTTAGGGCATAAAGTTCAAGTTATAACGCATTTATAAAAGGATAAAATATACATTTTTATGCACATTAAAAGTGGTCATATTCTGTTGAGGTGTTAGTGATTTGCATAAATAATTTACCAGCATATTCATATTATGGTAGAGGCTCCGTGGCTCAGGCGGCAGCGCGCCGGCCTCTCACCGCTGGTTTCCATGGTTCAAATCCCGGTCAATCCATGTGAGATTTGTGCTGGACAAAGCGGAGGCGGGACAGGTTTTTCTCCGGGTTCTCCGGTTTTCCCTATCATAATTCACTCCAGCAACACTCTCCAATATCATTTCATTTCATCTTTCATCTATTAATCATTGCCCCAGAGGGGTGCGACAGGCTTCGGCAGCCGGCACAATTCCTATCCTCGCCGCTAGATGGGGGTTCATTCATTCCATTCCTGACCCGGTCGAATGAGTGGAAGCAGGCTCTGGATTTTCATTTTTTTTCATTCATATAATGGTGGGAAGGATATATCCAAATGCATGAACTTCTGTCCTTACTAATGGCCAAATTAATTCCCATTCGAAGCTATCACTGCTTAAAAATCCAGGGTCTTTAATGATTATACTCAAAAAAGAACTGGCAGAACCAGGCAATATGAAACAGTAGCGGCGGCGGGGGGCAAAACATATGTAAAGACAACAAAGTACCCGGATTTGTGGGGATATAGCGGAGGGGAGGGAGAGGGTGTACATACATGAAAACTGAAAAAAAGCTACAAAATGCAATTTAGACAGAGAGGTAAAGGTTGACAGCCTACCAGCTTAATTGTAGTGATAATATTTATTTGAGATGTTGATGCAGTATTGTACAATAAAACTTTCACCAAAGGAATAAAATTACACATGTATTACAATTTCCAGAAGTACGGCGTGATTATTCAATTAAAAATCATTTAGTATTTGACTACACACAAAGAAACTAAGAGAAACTAACATACACTAAAGTGACTGCCAGACTAACGAATGCGCGCGGCAAGCGGGTGAATCATACCCAAAGAGGATAGAATCATCATAGGATCATACCTCAGTGCCCATGACTTTGGCAAAAAATGTACCCCTGTTACCCTTCCTCACAGCACATGCAAAGTCTCCACTACTTGCTATGGCGCTATAATAATTTCGTTAATAATTAAAGAAAAAGGAAATAATTAGCTGATGAGACAACAAAGCCTGAACAAATTGCTTGTTTTAATAATTCCTTGTTTCAGCTGGCTAAAATGGAATACAAATTCATTTTCTCCAACCCTAATCGCCGCTAGTGAATTATGAACAACTACGGAGGTACGTCTCGTTGAATCTCTGGTGTTCTCTATCTTTTAGTACGATTGATGGCTCGTTACGGCTAAAGATAGGAGACAAATTGATACCTTCGAGGTATGCTATTGGCTACGAGTAACATGGAAAGAGAGATCAAAGTCCATCCCAAAATAAATAAATAAATGGTTAACTTTCCGTGTGAGCGAAAGGTCGAAGAAGACCTCGAGGACGAACAACATGCTGATGATTCAATCAAGCAATGATCACCTTTCCCTCTTATACTATCAAAGATGTGGAGACCGTTCTGGGTGGTGACGCCTCGTCAGAGCTGCGGTATTACGAGAGCAAAAAACTAACATCACGATGCTCAGCATTGAGTCATTTTGCTCGGAGATATTGGCCAGAAAATAACTTGAGTTTTTGAATTTTGAGTTTTGCTTTAGAATCTCCGGGTCGATTCGTGGGTTTCACCGCGGTCTACATTTGGGTCTGTTCGGTTGAAACTTCACTTTCATTACAGATATGTAGTAATCAGAGTCGATGATGCCCTTCTTGACTTATACATTCATGATCTCCTTTTGGCTTCTCACTGTAATAGCCACATGGTCTACCTGAAATTCTCCTAAATGGATGTTTGAGGACCACCAGGTTGTTCCCTTCTGCAGGCGTGCAAAAAATGAGTTGCCATTAGTTTCAGATCAAAGGTCTCACAGAAATTGATAAACTTTCATCCGGTTGCTTTGTACTTCTTTAAGTTGATTAATCTGTCTCCATTTTTATTGGTTCTTTTATGGGAAGGGTAGGGTCAAACGGTGACTTTGTACTTCTTTTCTTTGCGTATTTGTACATTGAAATCACCCATCAAAATTTTGACATGATGTTTAGGAATTTGAGTTACTGTTTCTCCTAGGAAGCTCCCAGAATTTTTCCATCTTTTCTGAGTCTTTTTGGTTGTAATTATTTGTAGGTGCGTGAGCATTGCTTAGTGAATAAGCTTTGTTTCCTTATTTGACTTCTAGCACTGACTTCTTTTCAGAGGGAGATGTGCAAAGGACTGGAATTGCTGGTTTACCTCTGTATATTCTGTAGTTGCCAGAGCCGAAGTGAATTCTGCATATTTTTTTTCCTTCTTGAAGGCACTTCCCATACTTCCTTTTCTCAAAAAAAATCTTTGTTTTAATTTTTGCTATTTCTGTCATCGTTACTTTGATCCACGATCTGTTAGTGATCTGAAATGATGTTGTGTTTATAAATACATCAGCTGAACCGGAGAAATAGAAGAAATAAGATTTTTACATTGTCACCACCCAGAATGGATGAAGTCGTGCTGTACGCACTGCATTCTGAATTTATTCAGCCACCATGACCTTGCAAAATTTTCGTTTCTCAATAAGGTCAAAGTCGCGATCACAAGGTGTATAAGAATGTCCGGAGACCAGAAATTTCAGTTCGGTGGAATAATAGTATCCTCTAACCTCCAGATACATGTTATTTCACACTCTGCACAACACCGCAGAAAATGTAACGGTGATTAAGGTAAACACAGAATGTAACACAGAACGTTCAACAGCATTGCTTCAACTAACATGACATGGCATTTGCATCCTTCTCCATGCCAATACCGTGGAGTTCCATCCGATACCATCTTACGGCATCAGTACGAACTACAAAGCAAGTACGCGGCACTTCCATCTCTTCCCAGACCATTGGCGATGATAAATAGATTGTTGTCCATGCAAAATCTGATTGTTGACAAATTTGGCACTTACATCTTTTTCCATGTCAAGTCTTCAGTTGCTTAAATTTGCCAGTTTTGAGATGTATTGATGTTGATGGTGCCAAGAAAATGCTTGCGTTTGGGACGATGAGATTTAGGAAGCTCCGATACATTCCCGCCTGATGTTTTCGGTCCCGCAGAATCCAATGACTGAGAAAACCTACTTCATTCACTAGGGCCTGGGGTAGTTTCTTTGTCATCTGACATTTCCATCACGCAAAAAGGTTTAAGGTAATTGGGAGACCGCCAATTTCCGGTCTCGATATTCCAACTAAGGTAATGAGCCTTAGAGTTTGCCTCTAGATGGTTTCTGGCTGTTCTACGGCTTCTGCTTTTCAGCCGCCTCTAATATGTGTTTGGTCCGCGAAAGCTATTTTATTCTGCTCAAGTCCGCCGGCAAGCCGGTTAGGACCAAACTATCCGCCACCTGGGGCGCGCCACGTACAAGTATCACCTCTCCCCCCCTGCTACGACAGCGCAGTAGGTTCGTGTATTATTATTATTATTATTATTATTATTATTATCGTGGTTGGTGGATCAGCAGAGGTGAAAGGAGGTGCCGAGGTGAATGGGTCTAACTACCAAATCAAAGTTAATTTAAAACTGTAACAAAGGTTATATTTTTTGATTTTTTTTTAACTTCAAACTTAACAATCTTTCACTAAGTGAACACAATAATATATCAGGTACAATGACAAACTAGAAACAAGACAAGAAAGATCCCAATTTTAGTGATTTTTACACTCTTCGGCTACGCGCCCCTAGTTTTACAATTTTGAGCTCTTAGCTCAATTTTACCAAAGCACAAATTTTAATGCAAGGGCAGAAATCCCCTAATGCCTGGAGCACATGCTCCCAAAATGTCAATGTCAAGCCTCCCAGAGGCACCTTTACAACACTTGAAAAGAGCTGACACGTTCTCAGTTTTTCAAGCCTCTTAAAGGCAATACCAGACTTTACAACTAATTGCCATCAAGGCACAACTTACCAAAAATGACACGGGGGTATCGATGGCCCGAAATACCAAAGTGAATGGAGACGTGTACTTGCACTCCTAAATACTCATTCTAAAACCTAAAAGGCACTAGGCCGATGAAACAGGGGCTATTCCCAAACTATGGAGGTGACTCGTATAAGAATAATTTAAGACATTACAGAAAGGAAGAAAACCAGCTACGAAACGTAGTCACCTCAAACCAATATGAAGGGGAGCTCGAGAGGGTACATCACTCTCAATCCCCGATTTACAGTTAAACATTTTATGAAGTTTCACATAAGTCGGCAAAAATTACATATTTAGAAAAGTAGGTTGCATGGAAAAGTTTCGGACGTATCCCTCGGGTTAAACTGCGGAGCTAGCAAAAGGTGAAGATGTTAAGTGGCCATACCTTTACGAAGACCTGCTGCCTGATGAAAGAGGCACCTCTCGCCTCCTGGTTCACATACACACACTTAGTTAGATGTTGATCAAGTGGCCAAGAGACGTGAAAATCCGCAGTTTATAAACCCTCGGGGAAGGTTCGAGACCATTCCTGAATAATCAAGACACAGCCACGGCGTTTTATTGGTTAACATCAAAAGTTACACTCAAAATCGAAGAAGAAATACGTGATAGGCTGAAAATTAATTACAGGAATTAGGTGTAACGTTCCAGACGTTACAGTGTAATTATGTTAATTTTATTATGTGTAATTAATTCAGGAATTTAACGTCATGATATTTATTTGGTATGTAATTGTATTATAATTCATGTTTAATCATTTGCTCACTATCATTTCATTACTTTGTAACTACGACTTATAAACGAGGGCTGAATATCCTAATATTCACTTAGATTCTTGCGACAGTCGGTTAAAATTAACTTGCAGTAGATTTCAGTTATCTTGCCACATCACCGAGGAGGAAGGGAGGACAAATTTAGACACCAAGTTCTGAGAAAAGCGAGCACGTGTTCACGCGTCCTAACGTAAGCTACCGTATTTCGACCAGAATTATTCGAACTGATCAACGCCTATATTTTCAAAGGAGCGTCATGTTGCCATGGATACTGATTGAAAGGACGAATAGAAGAACAGTTGATATCTTGTGTGGGACCCATCTACTCTAAAATCTAGAGTGGGGAGAGAAGTGTCATCTGATTGGACCACGTGTAGCGGCCTGTAATTAGCGCGAGAGAAGGTTATAAGAGGGCGTGTTGGAGCTCCTGGAAGGTCTCTCTACAACGTCTTATTCGCTTCTGCGAGTCTCTCTACATTATTCTACGATCTTCTACGAGGCTTCTACCTGATTTTCTACTTGATTCTGCGTCTCGATACTTAGAAATTCTGAATGAGGGGTGTATAGCCACTCTCATGAGGAAGTACGTACAGCACGGCTACAAGACCGGTTTGAACCAGTCTAAGTCAATAGATAGTTTTAATCTAGATAGAAATGAAACTTCAGAGAACATTATCAGTAAAGTTGGAAGGATTCTTAATTGAGTATCCTCTCCATATAACCCAAGGTGGTTCTTCTAACTGTGACATAGGGCTTATCTCCAATCTATGGGATAAAGCATAATAGGGAGTGTTAGTTTTGAAGTCATCTTCCAATTAGTGGTGGGTGCAATTTGCAAGGCAGGAATGGTACTGAGCTGCAGATGAAGAGATATCAAAGACGACCGGTGATGTTCCAGCTGCAAGGAGGGAAGCTTTCCAAGGACCAGCAGAACAAGACGACATGGTGAGCAAGCGAGTTAAAGATATTGCAAGTTTTCGCGAAGTAGAGTCATTCAATTTTTTGTTAAATTCATTTTCTATGTTAAATTCAGTTCTCGTTAAACCGTCGTCATTCATATTAAATATAATAAATAGTATTTTTCTAGTTTATTTTAATCAATTTGCCTTAATTAGCCTTTTGATTTCTAATTCTCCTGCTTAATGATTAGTGTACTATCACCTCACCCCTGTGATAAGAGTCTGTCCAAGCTTGATTATAAATTTTATCTTTAAGTCCTCAACTTAAAGATTGGCGCCCTTTACTTGCTTGGTTGCATTTCTCATTTGATGATTGTTCTCCGAGAGGGGAAGTCACATAAATGCCGCTCCAACGTGTGGCGAGAAAATCATTAAGTACGGAGCAGTTAATTACAGTAACAATATCAGAATTCGTATTATGGGCAAAATTTGGATATCCACGTTTCATTAAGAGTGTTTGATTGTGGGAAGGGTCATGGCTGATCAGACGAAAGAGGAGAGGATGTTGCGCAGTGGACGGGCGATAAAAGGCAATAACGTATTGAGTTCAGAGGAAGAGTTGTGTAGTATTGTAGAGGAAATTGAAGATAGAAGTGTAAGTAGTATGGAGAGTGAAGGCAAACAGAAAGAAGTCAGTATGGAGTCAGATGATAGTAGGATGGGGGGCGAAGCGGAAGTAAACACTAACAATGAAAGTAATAATAATGATCAGTTAATGGGAATGATGCAGTTAATGTTAAGTAAGATAGAGGACAGTAAAACTGAAATAAAAATGAATTGGAACAAACTAAATCTGAACTTAAAGAACAGTTAGAGCAAACTAAAGCTGAATTAAGTAGGGAGATGAGGGAAAATAAGGAGGAAGCGAATCGGAGAATGGACGAACACAGTAGGCAGTTACGCGATCTGGTGGTAAAAAATGAACATTTTAATAAGCGATTAGAGGACCAAGAAAGTGAATATGTACGGCAAGGGAAAAAGGTAGAAGAAAAGTTTGCGGAACAGAGAAGTGAATTCCTGGAATTAATGGGGAAGGAAAACAACTCTACTAGGGAGGAAGTAATGAGGCAGGTCACTAGTATTGATAAGAGAGTTGAGACTCAAAGAGGGGAAATACGGATATTTAAAGACCACGTCCAACAAGAGATTGACACGGTAAAGCTTAGAATAGAAGATGAGACTCGGGCAAGTGAAGAAAGGTTTGCGATAGCTGAAGAGAATAAGATTGAAATTAGGACATTGAAAGAGAAGCAGGTTAACTTGGAGAGCGAAATTGATAGGAGAGACAAAGAGGTAGAATGCCGGATGGAGAAAGCAGAAAATCAGTTAAAACAGGTGGCAAAGGATAAACAGGTTTTCAAGGGAAGGCAATGTCTAGGAAATAGCTACATTAGGGAAATTGAACTACCTAAATTTAATGGGAAACAAACGAACCCGCTAGATTTCCTTAAGATGATAGAGAAACGGTTTGAAAAGCGTCTAGAGGAAGGGTCTATGGACTGGGAAGACGTTATGGAAAATATTGACCATGCTTTTGTAGGAGAAACTCGGTCTTGGTTCATGGTATATAGGCAGACGATGACGAACCTGAAAGAATTCAGAAATAAGTTTAGAGAGAAATTCTGGAATGAAGCGATACAAGCTAGGGAGAGAGAAAGGGTGGTATTTGGGAGGTACAAACAGCATGAAGGAGTTACTATGACCGAGTACTTCCTGGCACATGTCATGATTTGTCAGAACTTAGATGGTATAACCGAAGGGTCTGATGTAGTAAGACTACTTTTAAGACATTTTCCGGACAGGGTGAGAGAAGCGGCCTGCATGCAAAAAGTTGGTACTATTCAGGAGATGGAGAATCTACTAGGCAGTTTTGATGCTTTAGGTAACCTTAGGAATAGAACGGAGAATATTCAGAACTTTAGTCATCACAACGGAATGAGACATAACGGTAGTACACAGAATCACGAAGCTCGCAATCAGTTCAGACCTCAGCAGAACAGCAGGAGAGGAGCATCTGAATATAGGACAGGAAATTCCCAACGGAGGCCAGAGCAATGTACTAATGAGTCCAACGTCAATACACAAAGGGAACCTTTAAACTAACGAGAGGCTGTAATGTTAGGTCAGAATTCCAGCCTAGTAAGAAGGTAGCGAAGTGTCTTGCCATGAAAGTGTTACCATATGACCTCGATGTTAGAGACGATTTGTTGTATGAACCCGAGCAGAATAATGGAGATTCCAGTAATAAAGTAGTCAATCCCGTGGTTAAATTGAAAGTTTGGGGGGCGTGGGTTAAAGTTTTGATTGATTCTGGTAGCCAAATATCATGTATTAGTTCTCAGTGGTATGAGTCATTAGTGAAACAGGGTATTCAGTTGGAAGAAATGCCTGTTAAGTCTACTTTCATCATTACGGCTGTTGGAAAGAGGTCTAAGCAAATTTGTAAACAAGTAGCTGTCCCGATCTGTATTAATAATTTTATTAGCGTTCAGATATGTTTGGTAATTCCGCATTTAATATTTGATCTTATCTTGGGATCTGACTGGTTAACGTTAAAAGTGGCTCAGTTAAATTACAATGATCTAGTGCTAAATTTGAGGTGGAATAATGAGGATATTAAGGTCAAGTTTGAGGAGGAAATTCAGAGGAAAACGGAAGTTAGTACAGTGTGGAGAATGAGAGAGGTTTCTAAAGTTAATGAAGAGGCTAGTGAGGGCCTGAAGTTGTGTCAGTTGTGGATTCATGAGGATAAAATATGTGGCTTGAAAGAAGCCGTAAGTAGAAATGAGTTGAATGAAGTCCAGAAGGACAAGTTATTTGAAGTGTTATGTGAACACGTGGAGATTTTCTCCGAGAAACCTGGTGTTACCCATCTGTATGAACATTCTTTTTCTGTGCTGGATAAGACTCCATTCAGCGGACCGAGGTATCCAATACCACACCAATATGCAAAAGCCGTAGAGGATCAAATTCAAGCTATGTTAGCAGACGATGTGATTGAATTATCAAACAGTCAATATGTTAATCCCTTAATTGTTGTGCCTAAGTCTGATGGATCAATACGTTTGTGTATTGATGGCAGGGAGATGAACCGACGTATTGGTGCTGATCAGTTGAGATCACAAACTATTGAAGAGTTGATACAGAATTTTCAGGGTAAGAGTTGGTTTTCTACGTTAGATCTCAGGAGTAGTTTTTGGCAGATACCTTTAAGATCAGAAGACAGGCCTCTTACTGCTTTCAGCTATAAGCATAGTTTGTACCAATTTAGGCGTGTTCCTTTTGGGACCCGTACGAGTTCGGCCGCTTTAATTCGCGCACTAAGTATTGCCTTGGGAGATGATACTGGAGATTATGCTACTATTTATATCGATGATTTGGTTATAGGATCTAGTACCTTTGAAGAGCACTTGGACCACTTGGAGAGGGTTTTTTCTAAATTAGAGTATGCTGGTTTTACTCTGAAACTTGACAAATGTGTTTTCAGTAGACGAGAGGTGACTTTTTTGGGGCACCGTGTATCGGCAATGGGAGTGACGCCTGAGAGCACAAGAATTGAAAAAATATTGAATACTACGACACCTAGAAATATTAAGGAGCTCAGATCGTATATTGGTGTATGTAATTTTTTCAGACGATTTGTAGTGAGATTTGGTAACTTACTAGAGCCATTTAGAGAACTATTGAAAGCTGGCAGTAAGTGGGAATGGACACAAGATCATGATAGAGCTTTCCTAAAATTAAAAGAAGGATTCAGGCAGGCAGTTGTTTTGAGATACCCTATGCCCGATAGGAAGTATGTGTTGCTGACGGACGCATCTCACTGTGGTATCGCTGGTGCATTATGTCAAGTAGATGATGATGGTAATTTAGGGATTGTGTCTTTAGCTTCCAGAGGTTTAAGTGCTGCTGAAAAGCGTTATACTATAACGGAACTTGAATTCCTAGCTATCGTATACTCCCTGAGTAAATTTAGGATGTATGTTTTAGGTACCGAATTTGAAGTTAGGACGGATCATCATGCTCTTTCTTTTGTATCCGAGTGTAAATTATCATCTAACAGAGTTAGTAGATGGATACTCGCCCTACAAGAGTATGATTTTAAGGTAACTCACATTAAGGGAAAGAATAATGTCCTTGCTGATTTATTGTCACGTGATCCGAAGTTGTGCGAAGAAGGTAGCCTTCTAGAGCCACGTGAGGGCATTATTATATGTACATGTCTGTCTAAGGAAAATGAAACTGCTCTAAATAGACTACGTAACCTATTGGTTGAACAGTCGGTAGACGAAGAATGTCGGGAACCTTTGTCTGTACTTCAGGGAGGAGAGCAGCTCACTATGTCGCATGGTAGGCACACGTACAAACTGGTTAACGGGTTTCTAGCCAGGAAGTGTGGCGAGGATCTCTGGGGGATTTGTGTACCCAAAGCGCTACGTGTGGAATTGATTTGGTTTATCCACAAGGAATTAGGACATTATGGAGCTAATAAAGTTCTGTATGAGATCCGACAGAATTTTATATGGGACAAGATGGGAAGAGATATAAGAAAAATTCTTTCCACTTGCGATCTGTGTCAGCGTAGCAAAGTTCCTAACCGCTATTTAGAAGGACCTCGTCAGGCAGTAATCTCAGAAAGACCTGGTGACTTGGTGTGTACTGATTTATTTGGACCTGTGGTTAAGGGACAGTTCGGCTTCCAATATATTTTAGTCATTATTGATGCCTTCTCGAAATTGGTCAGATTATACGGTATGAGAAAAGCCACTGGAAAATCTTGTAGTCGTATAATCAAAGAGAAGTATATCCCTGAATTAGGTACTCCTCTTAGAATATTATCAGACAGTGGACCGCAATTTATTTCGAGAAAATGGAAGTCCATAATTAGAGAGCTAGGTATTACACAGGTTCATTCATCCATTAGATACCCTCAGGGTAATATGTGTGAGCGCGTTATGAAAGAGTTATCTCGCATGTTTAGATGCTTAGTGTTCGATAAGCATACAGCCTGGGTGGCTCATTTATCCCGCATAGAGACATGGATCAATGCAGTTCAACATGAAAGCACGAGATTGACGCCGTCACAAGTTCATTTTGGTTGTAAGCCTCAGAATGAACTAGTGAGAGTGTTAGGTTTGCCTGAGGAACCACCTCGTAATGCTGAATTTTACGTCCGACTGGCACGGGAGAACCTGATTAAATCTGGAGATAAACGTAAAAGGCAACAAAAACGTAAGGTACGGGATAACTTTGAGGTAGGTGATATGGTTTTGGTGAGAGTTCCCATGTTGTCAAACAGTGAGGATAAGGTAACGAAGAAATTTTTTTCTTTTATATCAAGGCCCGTATAAAGTACATAGAAAACTTGGACCCTGTGCTTACAAGTTAGCGGATGGCGAGAGCGTAATGAATGGTTCATATAACATTAGTAGTTTAAGGAGATACCTGTCGTGTGAGGTGGCTGAACCGGATTGTGAGATATAGGTCAGTAACTCGGGGAAGTTGCTACTTGTTATGTCAGACTACGAGCGGTATGTGTTTACGTCTCAATCGTGGTGGTATTTCCTAGTTGTGTTTGTAAACAAGGAAGGTGTTTTGTGTGTAGCGGTATATTTACGCTCGTTCATTAACGATAGATCATCTGTTTTCCGTATGTGAGGCCATGAAATTTTATATATTTGTTTCTGAGATGTTACATAAGGCTAATTAAAGCTGACGACGGCAAATAATTAATTTTCCCGCATGTGCATTTCTAACCTGCAATAGTTTTACCGTGAGCTTAAATCACGTGTGTATGTGTGTGAAGTGTATTACATCCTGCTTCAAGATAAGGTGAAACATTCGAAAGAGTGATAAAAGTGTAAATTATTTGTATCATATGTTTTCCATTTTTAATGTAAAAGATTGGAAGAGAACGTGTTACTGCTATCTAGCAAAGCATGTCGGAAAGAGGGAGAGTAAAAAGACAAATAGACACTCGGCAGAGTTTGTAATCTGAATTGTATATATTATGTTATATTCTCTAGGATAATCTTGTTTTTTTTTTTACAAAAGTGAAAAGTTGCTCATGATGGGCAGAACTTAGCATCTAAACCTCAAGATGAACTGAAATAACAGACAGTCGCAATGGGAAGCAGTCTAAGAGAGATATGGAAAGAGTGAGATATAATTAAGTGTATGAAAATAATGTCGCTCGTTATGGGCAGGTAATAGAGGTATTTCAAGTCAATGTGGGAGTATGTGTGTGAGTTCTCAACTCATGTGATATTTGTTAAGAACTCATGGGGGCGTATGTAACGTTCCAGACGTTACAGTGTAATTATGTTAATTTTATTATGTGTAATTAATTCAGGAATTTAACGTCATGATATTTATTTGGTATGTAATTGTATTATAATTCATGTTTAATCATTTGCTCACTATCATTTCATTACTTTGTAACTACGACTTATAAACGAGGGCTGAATATCCTAATATTCACTTAGATTCTTGCGACAGTCGGTTAAAATTAACTTGCAGTAGATTTCAGTTATCTTGCCACATCACCGAGGAGGAAGGGAGGACAAATTTAGACACCAAGTTCTGAGAAAAGCGAGCACGTGTTCACGCGTCCTAACGTAAGCTACCGTATTTCGACCAGAATTATTCGAACTGATCAACGCCTATATTTTCAAAGGAGCGTCATGTTGCCATGGATACTGATTGAAAGGACGAATAGAAGAACAGTTGATATCTTGTGTGGGACCCATCTACTCTAAAATCTAGAGTGGGGAGAGAAGTGTCATCTGATTGGACCACGTGTAGCGGCCTGTAATTAGCGCGAGAGAAGGTTATAAGAGGGCGTGTTGGAGCTCCTGGAAGGTCTCTCTACAACGTCTTATTCGCTTCTGCGAGTCTCTCTACATTATTCTACGATCTTCTACGAGGCTTCTACCTGATTTTCTACTTGATTCTGCGTCTCGATACTTAGAAATTCTGAATGAGGGGTGTATAGCCACTCTCATGAGGAAGTACGTACAGCACGGCTACAAGACCGGTTTGAACCAGTCTAAGTCAATAGATAGTTTTAATCTAGATAGAAATGAAACTTCAGAGAACATTATCAGTAAAGTTGGAAGGATTCTTAATTGAGTATCCTCTCCATATAACCCAAGGTGGTTCTTCTAACTGTGACATAGGGCTTATCTCCAATCTATGGGATAAAGCATAATAGGGAGTGTTAGTTTTGAAGTCATCTTCCAATTAGTGGTGGGTGCAATTTGCAAGGCAGGAATGGTACTGAGCTGCAGATGAAGAGATATCAAAGACGACCGGTGATGTTCCAGCTGCAAGGAGGGAAGCTTTCCAAGGACCAGCAGAACAAGACGACATGGTGAGCAAGCGAGTTAAAGATATTGCAAGTTTTCGCGAAGTAGAGTCATTCAATTTTTTGTTAAATTCATTTTCTATGTTAAATTCAGTTCTCGTTAAACCGTCGTCATTCATATTAAATATAATAAATAGTATTTTTCTAGTTCATTTTAATCAATTTGCCTTAATTAGCCTTTTGATTTCTAATTCTCCTGCTTAATGATTAGTGTACTATCACCTCACCCCTGTGATAAGAGTCTGTCCAAGCTTGATTATAAATTTTATCTTTAAGTCCTCAACTTAAAGATTGGCGCCCTTTACTTGCTTGGTTGCATTTCTCATTTGATGATTGTTCTCCGAGAGGGGAAGTCACATAGGGATTGACTGAATTCAAAACTGGCGGAAAGAAAAGATAAATATTGCCAACCCAAAGATGAATGAACAAAATTTAGTAAAGAACAAACTTATGAATACAAAATTTCTTCAAAAAAAAGTTCTTTCACTTCGCACCAGGGTGCATGATCATAGTTTTTGTAGTGACATCTATGAAAGAATGTCCACACTTCTTGATCAATGGAAAATAAAACAAGTTGAAATTCACACAGTACTGGCAACTTCATAAACACAAAATTACGGTAGTGACATCTTCTGGGGAGAAGTTTAAGTAGGTCTAGTTCCAAGTTCAGTGTTTCTCCTGTAGAGGAGTTTTTAATTGGCGCAAGATTTAAACGTGCGGCGTAGAGGTGTACCTCCCGGTACAATTATTATTATTATTATTATTATTATTATTATTATTATTATTATCATCATCATCATCATCTCAACAGTGCATATGCTCCACGAAGTGAGGGAGTTCCCAGTACTATGTTAGGTTCTCCCCCGGTAACTTGTACGTTGAGAAAGTAACACGCTCAGCTGGTTTAACTATCCTATTACTAGTTACATCAACGTAGTACTTTCAAGGTGAAGGTCGGCTCTTTGCAGTAAGAAGGAGTAATCTGGCATTCAAACACATCATTAGTGCCACAATGGCGGAGTCGAGTGATTGCTACTTTTTATGCTTAGAATAGTTGTAATTACGTAAGTGGGAGAGCCAGAAACTCTTTCGACATGCAGCAGAACTTGCGTTCATGCAGTCTCCTCCCCTTTCTGTAGCCCGACATTCGACAAATACTGTCGAGATATGTCCATTCCTAATAGTTGTCAGGTCAGTGCTTAATTTCGGCACCTCCCAGCGGACTTTTTTTTTTTTTTGCACAGTGTTTTTAAGGGGAATGCTTAATAAAAAATTACTGGAATATGTACCGTTGTATTCATTCATGCTTCATACAGTTTTATCACAAGTTTTCATGTATCGAACCTTGTGAATTTTAAGGGGGGGAGGGGGTGGGGGTCGGGCGGCGGCGTATGGTTGAAAAGGGGGCAAAATCAAAATGTGTGGGTATGCGTTCCGGCACCTAAAATTTTAGAAATTACGCACTGTGTCAGGTAATATGTATTTTCCAAGAGTTTTGGGATGATAATTTAACCAAACGTTTTCAATGAATTCACAGTGAGTGAAAAAGAGGCACATGCACGAAAACATACTACACGAAAGAGGAGTTTGTATAAATCTCTGTTGGTCTTTCTTTCTTTTTCTTTCTTCCTTCTTTCTTTCTTTCTTTCTTTCCTTCTTTCTTTTTCTCTTAATCCGTTTACTGTTCAGGGTTAGTTTTTCCCTCGGACTCAACGAGGGATACCACCTCAAGGACAGTCCATGAGCGTGAGACTTTAGGTCGGGGATACAACTGAGGAGGAGGATCAGTGCATCGTCCAGGCGGCCTCATCTGTTATGCTGAACAGGGGCCTTGTTGGGGGATGGAAGCATTGGAAGAGATAGACAAGGTAGGGGGAATAGAAGCGGCCGTGGCCTTAAGTTAGGTGTCATCCCTGAAGAAGAAGTGGGAAACTACAGAAAACCACTTCGAGGATTGCTGAGGTGGCAAGCGAACCTCCCACTACTCAGCAGACCTCCCGAATCCAGGAATCGAAGCCGGGCCTCCGGGGGGGGGGGGCAGCTAATCACACTAACCACTAAACCACAGAGGCGGACCATTCCTCACAGTTGCCGGGTAATATGTATTTCCCAAGTGTTTTAGGATGCTGATTTAACGAAATGTTTTCAGTGAATTGACAGAACCAATGAAAAAGAAGCATCATATTATTATTATTATTATTAACAAATACATCGCCGGGCTGAGTGGCTCAGACGGTTAAGGCGCTGGCCTTCTAACCCCAACTTGGCAGGTTCGATCCTGGCTCAGTCCGGTGGTATTTGAAGGTGCTCAAATGCGACAGCCCCGTGTCGGTAGATTTACTGGCACGTAAAAGAACTCCTGCGGGACTAAATTCCGGCACCTCGGCGTCTACGAAGACCTTAAAAAGTAGTTAGTGGGACGTAAAGCAAATAACATTATTATTTAACAAATACATCGCAATATTGAGAAATATCCCGGTCTCTGGTGCAGTTAAATTTGTTACTGATAGGTTTTAAACAATTTTTTTGAGGGGGCCAATTTTGTTTCCAGCAAGTGGGCCCGTATCATATTCACAACGCCTCTGGTCTACGGATTCCACGCAGCGAGCAGAAGGCAAGAAAGTACCAAACACAAACGCTATTGTTAGCAAGAACCCAACAGTGAAACTGGCACGCGAGGGAAGTCGCTGACTCATTGTTCTCTTCTCTCTGTCTTCAGGGTGGTATTCTTGAGGCTTATTTCTCAGCTCCTACTTTTGAGATAAAACCAAGTGCAGGGAAATTCTCGATGTCTCTAATATTGGCAGGTTTCATGGCAAGTGTGCTATCAGTTTTTGCGATTATTCAATCCAAACCGACTGACAGCCAGCCAGAATCTTTAAAAATGCAGGCTATCGTCGTCACACAGTGCATACTCATTGTAATCAAATTGTTAAAGTTTTTCGGCCACAAACAACTCCAAGTTATTACACTTATATAACATAATTACGACACTACAAGAATATTTTTCAAAACCAAGGATTTGCCTCAGGAACTTCTGATCGTTTTGTCCGCCTCTGTAGTGTAATGGTTAGTGTAATTAGCTGTCACCCCGGAGGCCCGGGTTTGATTCCCAGGTCTGCCACGAATTTGAAAACTGATATGAGGGCTGGAACGAGGTCCACTCATCCTCGGGAGGTCAGCGGAGTAGAGGGGGAGGAGTGGGGTTCGGTTCTCACCTCAGCAATCCTCGAAATGGATTTCCGTTATTTCCCACTTCTCCTCCAGGCAAATGCCCTGATGGTACTTAATTTAAGGCCAAGGCCGCTTCCTTTCCTCTTTCTTGTCTATCCCTTCCAATCTTTCCATTCCCCCACAAAGCACCTGTTCAGCATAGCAGGTGAAGCCGCCTGGGCGATGTACTGGTCCTCCTCTCCACTTGAATCCCCCGACTCAAAGACTCACGCTCCAGGACACTGCCCTTCGCTAAGTCCTAGAGTAAAACCAACCCTGGGCGGTAAACGGATTAAGAAAGAAAGAAAGAAAGAAAGAAAGAAAGAAAGAAAGAAAGAAAGAAAGAAACTTATGGTGTTTTTTTTGCTAGGGGTCTTACGTCGCACCGACACAGATAGGTGTTATGGCGACGATGGGATAGGAATGGCCTAGGAGTTGGAAGGAAGCGGCCGTGGCTTTAATTAAGGTACAGCCCCAGCATTTGCCTGGTGTGAAAATGGGAAACCACGGAAAACCATCTTCAGGGCTGCCGATAGTGGGATTCGAACCTACTATCTCCCGGATGCAAGCTCATAGCCACCTTATGGTTTTTTATGAGATAGTAGCAAAATTCTTAACATATCCAATTTTCCTCGGAAAGCAAATGTTTTTAAGAACGAAGACGCCGAGCGAGTTGGCCATGCGGTCAGGGTCGCGCAGCAGTGAGCATGCATTCGGGAAATAAAGGGTTCCAACCCACTGCCGGCAGCCATGAAGATGGCTTTCCGTGGTTTCCCATTTATTACACCAATCAAATCCAGGGACTGTATCTTAAATACGGCCACGGCCGCTTCCTTCTCACTCCTAGCCCATCGTCGGCATAAGACCTATTTCTATCGGCGAGACGTAAAGGAAATTATATAAAAACAAAACAGGAAAGACTACGACCTCATTAGCAACTGGACAGGAAGTTAAAATCAGAAATGGCATCCGCGTCCGGGTGCAAGGAGCAAACCCATTAAATCTATTAATTACAGAACCCCAACATTGACGTTCCTGTCTGTTACCAAATTTGGTCTTGAAATTAGGGAATTTCGAAGGCTAAACTGGAGTATCTCTGGTTAACAACTAGCTCATGATAAAGTGTCGTGACGACCAAAATTTTGAAGTTCGCAATATTTTTTCTAGCTAACTTTTCCATTCGTAAATACGGGGACATTTAGATGTCCGGGACACTGGTATAATTAGCAAAAACCGTGTCTATACTAGCAATCTTCTCAAAATTGTGACAAAAAGAAAAAGGACGTGGTAGACTCCAAACTACAGCCGCTAGAGTAATTTACGTGCAACGTGTATCACGTATAAGTCATAGGCCCTTATAGTTGTGGAAGGTAAAGGCTTCCACTATGCGTAACCTCGACACTTGATGGGGTATAGTGGTTAATTCTAATCCCGGCCGCCTTTGCCCCCAGGAATTAACCTGGAACTAATTTTTAGTGTAGGCTGAGTGAACCTCAGAGTGGTGTGCACCCCTGGAAATGGAAATGAAATTAAATGGCGTATGGCTTTTCGTGCCGGGAGCGTCCGAGGACAAGTTCGGCCCGCCAGGTGCAGGTCTTTTGATTTGACATCCGTAGGCGACCTGCGCGTCATGATGAGGATGAAATGATGATGAAGACGGCACATACACCCAATCCCCGTGCCAGCGAAATTAACCAATGATGGTTAAAATTCCCGACCTTTCCGGGAATCGAACCCGGGACCCCTGTGACCAAAGGCCAGCACGCTCACCATTTAGCCATGGAGCCGGACCCTGGAAATGGAAATCTAATTTCTTACCTTTTTCCACTTCCTGACTGGTAACCGAAATCACGTCATTTCGGGTGGACCGAGCACTTGTTTACCGCCTCAGCCAGGGAGCCCCTCTATCGTGTATTGTAAATATATCCGGCTCCATGGCTGAATGGTTAGCGTTCTGGCCTTTGATCCGGAGGGTTTCGAGTTCAATTCTCCACCAGGTCGGGGATTTTAACCTTAATTGGTAAATTCGTTTGGCTCGGGGGCTGGGTGTGTGTTCTTTCCTCATCATTGGAAATCAACTTAGGTACGGCCCTATAGACATGCAGGTCACCTTTAGGCCGTCCACTTGAAAGAGACCTGCACCAGGCCTCTCCGAAGGCCATATGCCATTATTACTTATTAGAAAAATTAAACAAGATGAAACTTTCCTTTAAATTTCCATTTGCATAACTTATAGCACGATAAACGTTTCACTGAACGTCCGACTCGTTGGCTGAATGGTCAGCGTACTGGGCTTCAGTCCAGAGGGTCCCGGGCTCGATTCCCGGCCGGGTCGGGGATTTTAATCGCCTCTGATTAATTCTTCTGGCACGAGACTGGGTGTTTGTGTTTTCCCAAACACTTTCCTCTTCATATTCAGACAACACAACACACTACACTACCAACCACCACAGAAACACGCAATAGTGGTTACATCCCTCCATATAGGGTTGGCGGCAGGAAGGGCATCCAGTCGTAAAACAGAGTCAAATTCACATGTGTGACGCAGTTCGCACCCGCGACCCCACACGCGTCGGAAAAGCGGTAGGAAAAGAAGAGGAAGAAACGTTTTACTGAACAAGCGGCATTCTACTTCCAATTATCGGCGGCCGGAAACCAACCACTCGCACGAAAAGCTGATATCTAGCTACAGCTCTCACTTGTCTTTTTGTAGTTTGTTTCTCCGTTAGTTTTTACCAGATGCAGCACTGCGGGCTTAATTTTTTGACGCTTCCGTAGCCGTCTCACTCATGTCGTGGATGTCCTTTCGGTTTTATTCGATCTCTTACTGAGTCTAGTTTCCTCCTGTGCACTTTTTTAAACAGGCGTTACCCACTTATTAGTCACATATTTGGACATTTTTGTGAAGTGTTCCAAAATTCATTAATTTTCAATGACAAAACGTTGTTTTTAAAAACATTTATAAACATATTTAAATGTTTCTTATGTTTTCCGATAGAACGCGCTGAGATAAATCGAATGACAGCTCACTCGTCTCCGTGCGGCATTTACTGGCCAAGCTACACCACACGGTAACTGACTTTCAACCACCACTGCTATCTTGTGATGACGTCTTGCGCATTACGTCAGCTACCACGGTCGCATCTTCTACTTTATAATAATTTAGACATCTTTTCCATGGGTACATGTAATAAGCCCCTGGTTAGCCGGTTAGAGTCCCGCTGGTCGAAACAAAATTCACCATCAGAATGTTGGCCTGCAGGATAGGTAACGTTGTGGTATACAATTTATAATCACTATCTTGCGTGCCAAAAGCCTGGATTCAATTATTCCAAACCTCTCCGCAGTGCTCATATGGGGTGACGCTGCTGATGGAGATTCGTCCGTCGGATGGTGACGTAAAGCCTTAAGTAGACCCCTTGATGCTATTCGACAGGAGCAGGCTATGTGACGACACCTGGTTTCATCCTCTCCCTTTCTACTATCATATAATCACGTAATTAATTTCATCCCATTTACTCGTCTGACGAGGTTAACTTCAGGAAGGGCATCCGGTCGTAGAAACTCGCTGCGAAGGTTCATCTCACGTCATACCCGGCCCCGTAGAGAAACGGGACAGGGGTGTACATACATACATACATACATACATACATACATACATACATACATACATACATACATACACGTAATAATTTTTGAGCTATAGGCCTAATCACTTTTTGAAAATGAAAACCTACAACCTGTTTTCCAGTCATTGACCGGGTCAGGGATGTAATGAATGAATTATATATATAGGCTATTAGTACGATGGAGTCGCTACTCCGAAAGTGATTTATTAATGACTGATATATGCTATGAAATGAGAATGGACAGTGTTACTGGAATGAACGATGACAGGGAAAACCGGAGTACCCAGAGAAAAACCTGTCCCGCCTCCACTTTGTCCAGCACAAATCTTACATGGAGTGACCGGGACTGAACCACGGTATCCAGCGGCGAGAGGCCGGCGCGCTGCCTCCTGAACCACGGAGGTTCATCCTAATCACTTTTTAGGTTACATTAATAGCGACACATCAATTTTTCGCCGGGACACCCACTAATCCCAATCCCAATGACATTTCACGTCAGGAAAACGAACGTACGGACAGACACTACATTCTTATTATATCAGTAAGACATCGTATTCAATCAATCAATCAATCAATCAATCAATCAATCAATCAATCAATCAATGATCTACATTTAGGACTATCGTCCGAGTGGCAAATTCTCTATCAATTATTTATCTCGCTTTTTAAAAATGTTTCCAAAGAATTTGGAAATGTATCAAACATTTCCCACGATAATGTATTCCAATCCCTTGCTCCTCGTCCTATAAAAAATATTTGCCCCAATTTTTCCTCTTAAATTACAACTTTATGTTCATACTTTTCCTACTTTTAAAAGGGGTTGCCTGCTCGAGGCGGTAAAGGCGTGCTCGGTTCGCCCGGAAGGACGTGGGTTCGAATCCCCTGCAGGAAGTCGTAGAATTTAAGAAACAAGATTTCCACTTCCGGAGGTGCATATGGCTCTGTGGTTCACTCAGCCTACACCAAAAATGAGTACCAGGTTAATTCCTGGGGGCAAAGGCGACCGGGCGTAGAGCTAACCACTCTACCCCATCACGTGCCGAGGTTAACAATGGTGGAAGCCTTTAACTTCCACTACTCCAAGGGCCTCATGGCCTGTATGGAGGCGACTTTACTTTGCTTTTGCTACTTTTAAAAGGTTCCGCTCAAGCATATTCGTCTACAAACGCCATTCCACGCCATCTCTCCACTGACAGCTTGGAACATACAACTTAGTCGAGCATCTCATCTCCTTACTCCCAAGTCTTCCCACCTTGAAGTTTGCAACATTTTAGTAACACTACTCCTTTTTCAGAAATCACCCATAACAAAACGTGCTGCTTTCCTTTAAAAAAATATATATTTTCCAGTTCTCATCAAATAGTCGTGGTGTGCTTCCCATACACTGGAACCATACTCTAATTGGGGTCCTGTAAGAGACTTATACACCCTCAGAGAAAGTAACAACATCAAATTTACCATACAGTGGTTAGAATACCTGACTTAAAACACTCTTTTGGTAATGGAAACCTCTTATAAATTAACGTTCCACTTAAGTTTCATTACCATTTTCTACTAAGATTATGTTTCAACAAGTCATCATGGTATGTCCGACTTGTTGGCTGAACGGTCAGCATACTGGCTTCGGTTCAGAGGGTCCCGGGTTCGATTCTCGGCCGCGTCGGGGATTTTAACCTTCATTGGTTAATTCCAATGGCCCGGGGGCTGGGTGTTTGTGTTGTCCCCAACATCCCTGCAACTCACACACCACATATAACACTATCCTCCACCACACTAACACGCAGTTACCTACACATGGCAGATGTCGTCCACCTTCTTCATAGGGTCTGCCTTACAAGGGCTGCACTCGGCTAGAAATAGCCACACGAAATTATTATTATTATCATCATCATCATCATCATCATCTGTTTACCCTCCAGGTTCGGTTTTTCCCTCGGACTGAGCGAGGGATCCCACCTCTACCGCCTCAAGGGCAGTGTCCTGGAGCTTCAGACTCTTGGTCGGGGGGTACAACTGGGGAGTATGACCAGTACCTCGCCCAGGCGGCCTCACCTGCTATGCTGAACAGGGGCCTTGTGGAGGGATGGGAAGTTTGGAAGGGATAGGCAAGGAAGAGGGAAGGAAGCGGCCGTGGCCTTAAGTTAGGTACCATCCCGGCATTCGCCTGGAGGAGAAGTGGGAAACCACGGAAAACCACTTCCAGGATGGCTGAGGTGGGAATCGAACCCACCTCTACTCAGTTGACCTCCCGAGGCTGAGTGGACCCCGTTCCAGCCCTCGTACCACTTTTCAAATTTCGTGGCAGAGCCGGGAATCGAACCCGGGCCTCCAGGGGTGGCAGGTAATCACGCTAACCACTACACCACAGAGGCGGACTATTATTATTATCATGGTATGTTAAGAATGAGGTGCGGCCATATGTAAGAATGACGCAGATGACCTATATACTGTACAGAGCAATGAGTGCCGTAAATACCTAGGCTAGGCCCCACCCACAGGTGCTTGCTACCTTGGATTAACACGTATAAGTAGTCCCGCATTCTAGAAGTAATGTATAATACCTGCTGGGGGCTCAAAGGCGTGCGATTCTCATGCAAAGTAACGTTTTGAACGAAACAATGGTGCGATAAACACAGGCCAAATAGAAGTCGGCTGGATAAAATGTCTCGAGACCTCGACACATTTGTGCCGCATTATGTCAGCGTTACTCAAGTATTACAGTTTGTACGTACAGTCCAACTTCTCAGTCCAACTCGAATTTTCAGTATCTCGAAGTAACGTAAATTTCCCGGCCGTTTGGCCTATTCTTCATGTGTATTTATTTCTCTATTACTCGAAATTCGGTTACACAAATTTCTCGATTTCTCGAAGCAAACATTTTCTCCCCTGAAGCAAAGAATACTCTGTAACTCGAATTTTGTGCAACATTAACTGTGCAAACCGCATTTGTAGTTTGTTAGAAACTGATAACAAGTAAAAAGTTTACAGTGGTGCTGGGAGCTAATATGACGGGAATCGAAAAAATAAAACTTCTAATGATCGGAAAATCGGCGAAGGCTCGCTGTTTCTTGGGTGTGTGAATTAATTACCGGTCACGTACGAAAGTAACCCCTTAAGTCGCGGGTCACAAGCTCCATTTACGAATCTCGGCTGCGTGGTATTGACGAGAAGTTTCCAAAGGTGTTAACCGAGGTATCTTGTTTCACTACTTTATGCACTGTATGCTGTCTTCTGAGAAGTTACTAAAATAAGAACCAAAAGCTGGTTCTATTACTAAAATAAGGGTTATAAATATTAAAGTGATGCCGTAAAATACAGTTTGTTGTTATATTTTGAAATATTCTTAAAAATAAAGTAGGGGCTGCCTGGCCGAGGCGGTAAAGGCGTGCTGGGTTCGCCCGGAAGGACGTGGGTTCGAATCCCCGCCAGGAAGTCGTAAAATTTAAGAAACGAGATTTCCACTTCCGGAGGTGCATATGGCCCTGAGGTTCACTCAGCCTACACCAAAAATGAGTATCAGGTTAATTCCTGGGGGCAAAGGCGGCCGGGCGTAGAGCTAACCACTCTACCCCCATCACGTGCCGCGGTTAACAATGGTGGAAGCCTTTACCTTCCACTCCTCCAAGGGCCTTCATGGCCTGTACGGAGGTGTCTTTGTTAAAAATAATGTACTGAATATAAGCCCGTAGATACATAAGATTCAATTATGTGCTATCATGGTCAAAAACGGTATTATCTATATCTGGAAATTTCGATAACTCGATATAAAATTTAGCTCCCGAGGTGATTCCACTGTATGTTCAACCCTTGTCCCGTTTCTCTACGGGGTCGGGTATGAAGTGAGATGAGTTTTACGATCGGATGCCCTTCCTGACGTCAACTTCATTAAAGGAGTTAATGATATGAAATGAACGCTCTGATATATGACAGTAGGGAGGAGAGGGTGATACTCAGTGCCGGCACACAGACTACTCGTGTCGAATAGCACCAAGCGGTCTGCTAAAGGCGTAACGTCTTCATCCGACGGACGAGCCACCATCAAGAGTGTCATATGCTCTCATTCCATATCAATGTCCGACTCGTTGGCTGAACGGTCAGCGTACTGGCCTTCGGTTCAGAGGGTCCCGGGTTCGATTCCCAGCCTGGTCGGGGATTTTAACCTTTATTGGTTAATTCCAAGGCCCGGAGGCTGGGTGTTGTAACTTTTTTGATGATAATAATAAATAAAATCATGAATAAAAATATATAAATAAAATTACTCAAATTAATAAAATTAATAAGCATAATTAATCGAAATGTCCGTAGTATGGGCGCCAGAGTTCACCAGAATGGATCCCTCGAATTTAGATAAGAGCATGATAGACTTTATATCCCAGGGCGTGTACATAATGCTGCGTACTGGTACATCTGCTGCAGGCCTTACCTAACCTCCTGAAAACGACTAATTAGGTAGGAACTGCACCTAGGTTCATCAATAACACTGATTCTAAAATAGCTACCTATATTCTTAACAAATTCCGTGCATGAGCACCTCATCAACATACAACATTATACATATAATACACACATTAAATATTGCTGGAAGACTCCATATTTACAACAACAACAATAATAATAATGAAAACAGTGGGAAAACGAAAGCGAGAACTAAGTTACCATTTGTAAATAGTCCGAAGAACAATGTACATGTATGAAGATAAATACCCTTCACTGTCTCTATATCAATTCGACTTACCGATTCTCATAATCGGCAGTTATCACATCACACAGATACTGTACCTTGTACTACTGTGTTCACATATTTTAACACTTGTTGTAAAGATATATACACACGTCTGTCGATCCTCAACATAAATTTATGGAAAGTCTGAGATAGCTTTCACCAACATATAATGCTAGGCCGCCACAAGTGCTACAATACTTAATGCGCAAGCACTCTCCACAATCAGCCACTTTCCACAAACATAACTAGACTACGCTCCACGAACGTTTGAAGTCCAGTCCATTGCTGCCGTGTCACTCCAGTACCGTGTATAAGCACCACTTCTTTCCCGTACAGTGCCTCAGTTGTAGTTGTAGTTATCTTCTTTCTCGTTCCTTTACAATCACCTCTACAATCACCCTTACAATGTTCCATACAAAGTCTCCTTACAATGTTCCATACAATGTCCTGGTTGCCGCCGTATCATCAACCTTTATAGACATCAACATCCCCCTCCTCTCAGATGAGACGTCTGGATTGGTGCTTGCCAGCCAATCATGAGCGAACCTCTTGTCAAGACATGCCCTGAACTTCTCCTTTCTCCCAAGAGATAAACAAACACTCGGGAGTTTTACATGAATCACCAAACTTTCCCTGGTACAACAACAAGCTCATCTCATCAGGCTGGGATATATACATGAGTAATGGAATTTCCTGACACAAGTACATCACAACAGACACTGGGGTAGCCATATGACTCATTCAAATTACCAGAGTTATTAAAGCAATGTTTTCCCACTCGTGCAAAACAAATTACTCATACCTACATATGTGGATATCTTCCAGCTTACCAATATAAATGGCAAAGTATACACATGAAATAATAATAATAATTAAATTAGAATACAGACAATAATATCTCTAACTTCTACATATAATTCTGGGGTGTGATATATGTACTATCACAGTGTTTGTGCTGTCCCCAACATCCCTGCAACACACACCCAACACATAACACTATCCTCCACCACAATAACACGCAGTTACCTACACATGGCAGATGCCGCCCAGCCTCATCGGAGGGTCTGCC